>NC_053393.1:364447985-364747985 GCF_905171765.1 Bufo bufo
TTTCTTTTTTCATATGGCTATGCCTGGAATATTGTAGTCTTCCCAATAGCCACCAGAGCCCACACATTATAGGCAGGTATTAATTATTTTCTGCAGCATACTTTGCTGTGTAGACTGGGCAGACTCAGTGAAGTCATCTCGTTATCAGTAAGGGGCTCATACACCTTTAATATCTGTAGGTCGAATGCTCCGTAAGCCAACAACTATCTCATTCCATCTCCTCCATGTACATACATACTCATCTGCCCATCAATATCCTCATCCTGGAAAGCACCTTTAAATGTATCTTCAGTTAAATGATTGACCTTTCATTACTACTACATGTCTTCATGAACACATTTATTGCTTGTGCTTTGGCATTATTCAGCCATACCGGCAGCGCTCTATCAATGCACTTGTCAGACCAGTTATGTTAAAGAGATTGATGTAAATAGAAAGATGTAGGCTATTATAAGCTTCTGTACATTTTATTCAGTACTGTAGGTTACAGTTAGAGACTTCATTGCCCTTCTGTTTATTTATAGTATTTGTTATCATTAAAGGGGTTTTCAGCCATTTTTAAGTAATAGCCTATGCTCAGGATAGGTCATCACTAACTGATTGGTGGGGGGTCTAGCACCCTGCATCCCCCACCAATCAGCTGTTTGGTGTAGCTCCATCACAGGCAGACAGCACCAGAGCTACACTGCACCATCGACATTGTATTAGTGAGTTCCCTCTACTATAATTTTGACGTTGTTGTGTAACTCCTGCGCTGACTGACAGCCATGCAGCTACACCAAACAGCTGATTGGTGGGGGGTATGACCCGATGCCGGACCCCGCAAAACTAGTGATGACCTATCCTAAGGGTTGGACATAAACAAGTATAATTGTCATGTTAACGGTATAGAATTCATGAAGATGTCCAAAATGAACATGTCTATCTACGTTTTTTGGATAGCGTTAACCTTACAAATATACCTACATTCTTTCCTAGAATTCTAGTTATTTCTTACATATATACTATACTATATATATATATATATATATATATATATATATATATATATATGCAGTGGATATAAAAAGTCTACACACCCCTGTTAAAATGTCAGGTTTCTGTGATGTAAAAAAATGAGACAAAGATAAATCATTTCAGAACTTTTTCCACCTTTAATGTGACCTATAAACTGTACCAATAAATTGAAAAACAAACTGAAATCTTTTAGGTATAGGGAAGAAAAAAATAAATAAAAAAATAATATGGCTGCATAAGTGTGCACACCCTTAAACTAATACTTTGTTGAAGCACCTTTTGATTTTATTACAGCACTCAGTCTTTTTGGGTATGAGTCTATCAGCGTGGCACATTTTGACTTGACTTCTTTGCAAAAACACTCCAAATCTGTCAGATTGTGAGGGCATCTCCTCTGCACAGCCCTCTTCAGATCACCCCACAGATTTTCAATCGGATTCAGGTCTGGACTCTGGTTAGGCCATTCCAAAAGTTTAATCTTCTTCTGGTGAAGCCATTCCTTTGTTGATTTGGATGTATGCTTTGGGTCGTTGTCATGCTGAAAGATGAAGTTCCTCTTCATGTTCAGCTTTCTAGATTTGTGCCAATATTGACGGGTATTTGAAACTGTTCATAATTCCCTCTAGCTTAACTACAGCCTCAGTTCCAGCTGAATAAAAACAGCCCCAAAGCATGATGCTGCCACCATCATGCTTCACTGTGGGTATGGTGTTCTTTTGGTGATGTGCAGTGTTGTTTTTGCGCCAAAAAGTTCAACCTTGGCCAAAAAGTTCAACCTTGGTTTCATCAGACCATAACACATTTTCCCACATGCTTTTGGGAGACTTCAGATGTGTTTTTGCAAAATGTAGCCTGGCTTGGATGTTTTTCTTCGTAAGAAAAGGCTTTTGTCTTGCCACTCTACCCCATAGCCCAGACATATGAAGAATACGGGAGATTGTTGTCACATGTACCACACAGCCAGTACTTGTCCGATATTCCTGCAGCTCCTTTAATGTTGCTGTAGGCCTCTTGGTAGCCTCCCAGACCAGTTTTCTTCTCGTCTTTTTATCAATTTTGGAGGGACGTCCAGTTCTTGGTAATGTCACTGTTGTGCCATATTTTCTCCACTTGATGATGACTGTCTTCACTGAGCTCCATAGTATATCTAATGCCTTGGAAATTCTTTGTACCCTTCTCCTGACTGATACCTTTTAACAATGAGATCCCTCTGATGCTTTGGAAGCTCTCTGTGGACCATGGCTTTTGCTGTGGGATGCGACTAAGAAAATTTCAGGAAAGACTAACTAGAGCAGCTGAACTTTATTTGGGGTTAATCAGAGGCACTTTAAATTATGGCAGGTGTATGCTGACTTCTATTTAACATGATTTTGAATGTAATTGCTTGATTTTGAACACAGCTACATCCCCAGTTATTTTAATTTTTTTTGTTTTCTTCCCTCCACCTAAAAGATTTCAGTTTGTTTTTCAATTGAGTGGTACAGTTTATAGTGGTACAGTTTATCTTTGTCTCATTTTTGTACACCACAAAAGCCTGACATTTTAGCAGGGGTGTGTAGACTTTTTATATCCACAGTATATATATATATATATATATATATATCTTGAGAAAGGCTCTAGTTGAAATGTTGCATATCCACATGGGTGAATAAAGGCATTTTCTTCATTTTTTACAGATTTTAGAGTGCTGCCTTTTTGCTACTTTAATAAATATATATATATATATATATATATACACAGTACAGACCAAAAGTTTGGACACACCTTCTCATTCAAAGAGTTTTCTTTATTTTCATGACTATGAAGGCTCAAAACTATGAATTAACACATGTGGAATTATATACATAACAAACAAGTGTGAAACAACTGAAAATATGTCATATTCTAGGTTCTTCAAAATAGCCACCTTTTGCTTTGATTACTTCTTTGCACACTCTTGGCATTCTCTTGATGAGCTTAAAGAGGTAGTCCCCTGAAATGGTCTTCTAACAGTCTTGAAGGAGTTCCCAGAGATCCTTAGCACTTGTTGGCCCTTTTGCCTTCACTCTGCAGTCCAGCTCACCCCAAACCATCTCGATTGGGTTCAGGTCCGGTGACTGTGGAGGCCAGGTCATCTGGCGCAGCACCCCATCACTCTCCTTCATGGTCAAATAGCCCTTACTTTCAAAGTTTTCACAATTTTTCGGCTGACTGACTGACCTTCATTTCTTAAAGTAATGATGGCCACTGCTTTTTTCTTGCCATAATACAAATTCTAACAGTCTATTCAGTAGGACTATCCGCTGTGTATCCACCTGACTTCTCCTCAACGCAACTGATGGTCCCAACCCCATTTATAAGGCAAGAAATCCCACTTATTAAACCTGACAGGGCACACCTGTGAAGTGAAAACCATTTCAGGGGACTACCTCTTGAAGCTCATCAAGAGAATGCCAAGAGTGTGCAAAGCAGTAATCAAAGCAAAAGGTGGCTACTTTGAAGAACCTAGAATATGACATATTTTCAGTTGTTTCACACTTGTTTGTTATGTATATAATTCCACATGTGTTAATTCATAGTTTTGATGCCTTCAGTATGAATCTACAATTTTCATCGTCATGAAAATAAAGAAAACTCTTTGAATGAGAAGGTGTGTCCAAACTTTTGGTCTGTACTGTATATATATATATATATATATATATATATATATATGGAATATTTTTTAGGGGGAATTGAAATGAGCCTGTGTGAACATTGCTCAGCTTAATAAAATTAGGATTTAAACACTATATGTAAATTTTGTTGCAGCTTGAAAAGGAAATTACTTTAGAAAAACTTCAGGAATGGACACAACACATGTATCCAATTGATGTACGTGTGCATCTGCCAAAATTCAAATTAGAAGAAAATTACAAGCTGAAATCAACATTATCTGCTCTGGGAATGGTGGATATTTTTGATGCAGCTCGTGCAGATCTATCCGGCATATCAGGATCTCCAAATCTATTCTTATCTGAAGTCATTCACAAGTCTTTTGTGGAGGTAAATGAAGAAGGCACAGAGGCTGCGGCTGCCACAGCTGGCATTGCAATGATGTGCTTGTCCCGTAAAGAGGAATTCAATGCAGATCACCCGTTTCTCTTCTTCATTCGGCACAACGACACTAAGAACATTCTTTTCTTTGGCAAATACAGCACTCCATAAAAAAGCAAACTGACAACTCAGCTGCCTAAATATGACGAGCACTCCATTTTATAGGCTTGATTGTGCCATATATCAAAGAAGAAGGAAAATAAAGGAACTATTCTTCTTATAGTAAGGCTTGTTTCTCTGTGTACTTAATGAACTAGAGGTGACAGTCAGCATTTTCACCAAGACTAGGGCTTCATGAAGAGATTTTGCAGCATGACAGCTCCCATAGTTATAACCCATAAGAATACATTGGACAAGATTCATAAAAACTGTCCAATAAAAAAGATAATAAAATGAAGACTGTGCCATGGTTGATAGTCCATTGGTAGTTGGTAGAGTGTTCTTATGTTAGACAGTTTTCATGAATCTTTCCCATTGACCCTCAAGAACATGCAATTGCATGAGAAATACAGGCAATTTTCACATAAGAAATATATGGGGTGTAGCAAATCATATACAAATTCGGCAAAGCGCTATTGAAGCTACCATAGGCAAGAAGTGCAACAGTTAAAACTGATTGCGACGTCCTGTACACTAACTTTGGAAAGTCTTTTCTTAAAAGGAACCTGTCACCGGGATTTTGTGTATAGAGCTGAGGACATGGGCTGCTAGATGGCCACTAGCACATCCGCAATACCCAGTTCCCATAGCTCTGTGTGCTTTTATTGTGTAAAAAAATAATGATTTCATACATATGCAAAATTACCTGAGATGAGTCCTGTACGTGAGATGAGTCAGGAACAGGACTCATCTCAGGTTAATTTGCATATGTATCAAATCGTATTTTTTACACAATAAAAGCACACAGAGCTATGGGGACTGGGTATTTCGGATGTGCTAGCGGCCATCTAGCAACCCATGTCTTCAGCTCTATACACAAAATCCTGGTGACGGGTTCCCTTTAAGGTCCAGTGCTATAACAAAACAGCATAGTGATAATACAAGCACAAAAGCTGAACCCACATTATAGCTCATGGGATGAGGGGTGTGATTGACTGGCCAAGAACAGAGACACCACACAGCCCACATCATGCAACTTTAGTAACATCCCATCGCCAACCCCCATGACATGATCGTAATGGGCTAAGAATTAACCCCTTAAGAGCAGCCCCTGTAGAATGCATGCAGGCTGCAGCAGAAAAATGGAGCAACATTTTTATTAAAAAACAATTCCCAGGACCCAAGGTTTCCCAGCAGAACACTGCTCAGAGCATCACACTGCCTCTGCCAGGTTTCCTTCATCCCATAGTGTATCTTCTGGCCATTTCTTCTCCAAGTAAGGAATGCACATGCACCTGGCTATCTACATGATTTAAAACAAAAAGTGACTGGTCAGACCATGCTTCATCCATTGCTCCTTAGTTAAGTTGTGATACTCACGTGCCTATTGTTGATGCTTTCAGCAGAGGACAGAGGTGAGCATAGGCACTATGAACTACACAGCTGTGACCCAGTTATCCAACTGGCACAATTTGGCCTCTACTCCTTGACAGTGCCATTGTAACAAGATAATCAGTGTTAGACAATTCATTTGTCAGTGATTTTAGAACGGATTTCCACATTCTGTTTTTATACAGCTTTTGAAACCAAATCCAGGAACTGATCAAAGAGGACAAGTATAAAGTAATTTCCTCTTTTTGGATCCACTCTTGGCTTTGACTTCATAAACTGCATCAAAAACCTAATACAGAAAACACACTAGGAGCTAGTTTCACATCTCCGCATTGTAATCTGGTAGCCATTTCTGGCAGAGAATGCCAGGGATCGTCAGGAACACAAACTGTAGCATGCAGCCGTTTTTGTCCGGCTGATTTTTATCATTTCTGCTGGATAGCGGCCAGATCTACTCTGGACCCCATTATAGTTAATGTACCCGGCGGGCATTTGGGTTGCATCCGGCAGTGCCAGATCTGGAGAATTCCAGCAGGCTGTTCTCTGCCAAGACCTTCTGCCGGAATTGCTCCGGAGATGTGAAACTAGCCTTAATGTTTTTCATTTTTGAGTTGGGTGTTCCAGTGTCTCAGACTACACATTAGTAAAATATCATGAGAATATATTATTGGCATGAGACTGACCTAGTTTATTATTCTGTTGTCAGTGCCCCAACATTCGCCCCTCTGGAAAAAGTCAAGGTGAGCTGACAGGAGACAAAGCGGCATCCTAACACCACTGGCACCCCCATACAAGTAGTCCTGAGTTAATACCTATAAGATCCATGTGTTGTCTCTAAGCACTCCTGCCATACTGTAAAATCATATAATTATAAGCTGATTGATGGATATATTGTCACTAGAGATGAGCGAATTTTAAAAAAATTCAATTCGGCCGGTTCGCCACATTCTTAAAAAATTTGGTTCGATCCGAATTTATTCACGGCAAATTTTGTTAAAAAACTGGTTATTCCTGGCTGCAGAGAGCCTTTATAGTGGTGTAGAACACTGTGCCTTGCAGTAACACGCATAGGGAGTCTACTGAGGTAGTGAAATAATACTGTGAATCAGTGTGACATGCAGATGACAGGCGTCGCTCTTAGAATCACTGCACACTTCACTTATTTGGGCAGTCATGGAGCCAAAACTGACCAAATAACTCAAGTTTGAACTCAGCCTAACAGGTCGATGTTAGCGCCAAGAAGAAGCGCACTCCTTTTACACCGTCATCAGCTGATTCCACATAGATGTCTACAGAACCTGTTCTATTAAATGCTTATTCAAGTAGAGCCCCCGACAGAGTGGAGAGGGTGTCAGCAGTAAGTTTGTGTTGATGTCATTGATTATTTTGCCATTCCTTTGATCCACCAGAAAAATAACCCCCAAAAAACGGATCCTGTTTGTTGAGCATCCACCTTCACTCGGTCAGCATTTGGTCAGTAATCCATCAGTATTCAACTGTCTCTGCAGTAGAGCCTGAGGACACGGTGGAGGATGAGGAGGTAGAGGCGGACATTGTCGCAGGACCAACAGCGTGAAAACGTGGAGGCGGAAGCGGCGTCACCTGGCCAAGTTGCTGATGTGGCTGGGCAGGAACCACATTTACCCAGTGGGCCGTAAAGGACATATTTTGTCCTTTACCATATTTATAGCTACCGACCAATTTTCCCAAAAAAGGCTGTATCACAAACAAATTTCAACATTGAATGGCTAATCGACGTAATTCGGTCCATACAGCAAAAGGTGGTCTACAATCACCCATCAGTTTTCTAGTATTCTTTTTCCTATTATTACACCCAAAATATAAATACAGAAATCACAATTCACCACAGAACAGCTAATAAGACATACGTATCTATCCTATTATTACACCCTGTAAATGGCTGTAGTACAATGGAACTTCTGCTTTTGGTGGGTTTTGAACTAATTGTGGTCTGTGGATGGCGCACTGTTATGGGAGATCTGTGGATGGCGAACTGTTATGGGGGATCTGTGGATGGCGAACTGTTATGGGGGATCTGTGGGTGACGCACTGTTATGGGGGATCTGTGGGTGACACTTATGGGGGATCTGTGGGTGACACTTATGGGGGATCTGTGGGTGACACTTATGGGGGATCTGTGGGTGACACTTATGGGGGATCTGTGGGTAACACTTATGGGGGATCTGTGGGTAACACTTATGGGGGATCTGTGGGTGACACTTATGGGGGATCTGTGGGTGGCTCTTATTGGGGTCTCTGGATGGCACTGTTATGGGGATCTGTGTATGACAGTTATGGGGGGGATCTGTGGATGACACATATATAGCATCTTATGCTATGTGTCATCCACAGATCCCCTCCATAAGTGTCCCTGTAGTGAATGACCCTCAATACAGGGGGTGGGGGTCGCATCTGCTTTTATAATGACAGCGGGGCCCGTGCAGTGACTGTATTCTACTACACGGGCCTCGCTCACTGTATAATCGTATCTGTAATAGTTAATTATGTATATACCGGTAATCGCATAATCAGCGCCTGTATTACTTACAACTACACGCGCTCGGTAGGTAGCAGAAAGGAGGGAGGAGGCAGGCCGGGAGGACGGGCGCTGGCAGCGTGAGTCACTACGTCATGCGCACACGCCGCCTGCTTCATTCATAAAGTTGGCGGCGCAGGCGCGTGACGTAGTGAGTGACGCACCGCCCGCCCGTCCTCCCGGCCTGCCTCCTCCCTCCTCTCTGCTACCTATCAAGCGCTTTTAGTTGTAAGTAGCGCTGATTATGCGATTACCGGTATATACATAATTAACTATTAGAGATACGATTATACAGTGAGCGGGGCCCGTGTAGTAGAATACAGTCACTGCACGGGCCCCGCTGTCATTATAAAAGCAGATGCCGGCCCCCAGCCCCTCCTCCCTCACAGCTGATACACCCGCCGCGCGGCATCGCGCCGGGTGTATAATTGAAAATACGGCAAAATCAGCAGCATTCACCCCATAAGACGCACTGCTATTTTCCCCCCACTTTTGGGCGAAAAAAACGGTATAACTGCACTGCTGAATGGCAAATATATTTTTCTTTTGCCACTAATACATGACAAAAAGGGCTTTAGAACATGTAACTGCACCACTGAATGGCTAATATATTTTTCTTTTGCCACTAATACATGCCACAAAAGGCTTTAGAACACATAACTGCACAGCTGAATGGCAAATAGACCCCTATTTTTTTCCACTTATACACGACACAGAAGGATTTAGAACATATAACTGCACCGCTGAACGGCAAATATTTTTTTACTTTTTCCACTAATACATGCTACAAAATGCTTTAGAATATTTAACTGAACCGCTGAACGGCAAATCTATTTTTACTTTTGCCACTAATACACGACAAAAAGGCTTTAGAACATGTAACTGCACCGCTGAATGACAAATATATTTTTCTCTTGCCACTAATACATGCCACAAAAGGCTTTAGAATATATAACTGCACCGCTCAACGGCAAAGATATTTTTTCTTTTGCCACTAATACACTCCACAAAAGGCTTTAGAACATATAACTGCACCGCTGAACGGCAAATATATTTTACTTTTGCCACTAATACACTCCACAAAAGATCTGACCATCTAAAAGATTATGGGTGAGGGCCTGCTGCCGCTTTGGTAACTCTAGATAACCTGGGGCCGATCGCACGTCCCCGTGACGGTAACGATCCATTTAGATGTCTGACCTATCAACTTTCGATGTTATTTTCTGCATAAACCATGGTGACAATGGATAACGGGGAAATCAGGGTTCGATTCCGGAGAGGGAGTCTGAGAAACGGCTACGGCTACCACATCCAAGCAAGGCAGCATGCGCGCAAATTACCTATTAGGTATAATTAGGTGAAGGCCTGCAGGTGAGTTGACCCTGTAAAAGATTTTAGGTGCAGGCCTGCAGGTGAGCTGACCAATGTCCAGCAAAAAATATATATCTAATTAATGGGTTAAATATCAAAAATAGTAGTCCAGCTGAAGCATAACCCTAACAAATCTATAGGTAAATATTTATTAATAAATTACAAAATCTTATCCTTATATGTCCAGGCGCACACCAGGCCAACCAAATAACTGTTAGGGAGTGGGGTAACTGACCCTATTGACATATACTATAGCTAGGCCCTAAGCCCAGAGGCGGCTCCTAGTGGTGGAGCCCCCCTGTCCTCCAACCTGGCTAACAACTCCTGTACAACCCTAAGGGGATGGCTATTAGGTATGGTACAGGATGTTGGGCTGGTGTGGGCATGGACAGAGAGGATCAAAACAAAAAATGATAAAAAAGCACAGTGTATACAGCCCCGACGATAAGGTCTATCATCAGGTACACGGTGCATCCAATTACAAAACTACAAAAAACTCCTAGGTAGGATAGCTCTAGATGCCACAGAATTAACCCGTGGTAAACCCCAACGCGTTTCCCCCACGGTGTGGGATCATCAGGGGGTAATAGATAAAAGATAATTAAATAGATTCAAACGGAGTACAGAGTAAACGGAAGGAGGCCCAGATACAGTTGGCGCATCCGTACAAAACCGTTCAGTACATGGTGTCAAATACGACATTAAGTAATAAGATCAGAATTGTTTGGACCAGATGACAATCTTGGGAGGGACGGATAGAAGGACATATATCGTCAGTCTTGATGTATCATATGCGTGCATCATATCTGTGAAGAAAAAGGAGGATATCCATATATACATATAGATACTTAAGTATGCATCCCAACACCACATACAAAAGTGTGAGAAGCCATCACCAGTATGGGTTAAATTAGAGGGATTCACTCACAGTATCATGAGGGAAATTCCTTATACTTAAGTGGATTCGATCAGTCATATAGATAAAGCAGATGACTCCCTTGTAGATAAAGAAGTATGCAAAGACCAATCGTGTCACTGATGTTCACGTGTATCAATCACAGAGGTAGGCTATAAACACAATGAGATAATCAAATAGTGGAGGGTCATACTACTCTCAGCCCACATGAGATCATCGAGGTGAAATAAAAAGGTGAGCATACCTTCAGATATAAGTTGAATCACATACCACAGTCACCCATGCTAGGTTAGCCTGTTAAATACCGGTCCACTATATGACAGAGAAAAGCATATATCACTAAGGCCACACTGCAGACAATTCATGTCTAAGGGTGCATTGGTCAAGTTACTTACTGTTTGTAGTCACGCCGCAGACATACGTCCCCTCCCTGGGTCCAACAATTACTCTCTCAGAGTTAGCCCCTCTTATAGTAGGCACCAGAGGTCCTCTAATTGTATACACCTGTGTTGGGGCGGCGTCCCAAACCACTCCTCCACATAGGGCTGCTGTGTATGCCCTGTTGAAGCGCATATTAGGCGCCATGAGTGGTAGCGTGCGTTCCAGGGTGGAACGCACGTCACGCAACTTCCGGTAAGGCTGCCGGAAGTAGCGTCATCGGGACATAAGCTCCAACCCGGAGCAAGCCTAAACAGATAGCTAGTCACATAGAAGGCGTCCGGGTATGACGTCATCTCATCGGGCCCTTGCGTTCCAACATGGAACGCAAACCGCCGGATTGGACAGAACACTGTGGGCAGAATAGAAACGGCTACCTAACACAGGTAATAACCGCAGTTATAGTGCATGGTAAAAACCAGAACATAAAAGGGGTAGGGTAAATGATACGGTCGCCAAAAGGGCGACAATGCCCTACACCCCTACACATCTTAGTATATGCATGGACCATACAGATATTTTCATGAGGAGTAGGTGATCGGGGGTACAAATATAAAGGACAAGATTGACAAGTAAATAGATAAGAGCCGATGAAACAATATATAATAAAGCCGGTGAAACCATTTATAATCACCGTTCAAAATAATTACAATTTCGGTGCTTCACGCACCTGGTCCAGTAAAGGGACAAAGCTAACTACTGGGCTCATAGGTTGCAGGGACAGAATAGGGAGAGGGAAGGGGACGGGGAATAGGAATAGGGACCTATCGGGAAAGGGCCAAAAGGCCAGAAAGGGTCACAAAAAACATGAAAATGTCAGTCTTTCATTTAACCCGCGGGGGGACTGGGACCGGAGTCTATGAGATCCATTCGCTCTCCTTTTGTAGGATCCTCCTGTCCCAGTCGCCCCCACGTGGAGATGGATGTACCAGTTCCAGTACAGTGAAGCAAATGCACCTGGGGTCGCCCCCATGAACCTCGTTAACGTGTGTCGCAATCGGGGTAACTTCCTTGTTTTTAACGTCATTTACATGCTCAAGGATTCGTCTTCTGAACTCCCTAATAGTTTTCCCGACGTAGTCGAGGGGGCAGGTACATTGGCACAGATAGATGAGACCCTTAGACTTGCAATTAATGAAGACACGTATCTGAAAAGTCTGCCCAGATACTGATCCAGTAATGGTTCTTGCTGTATTCAGGAACATACAAGCCTTACAGCCACCACATCTGTAAAGTCCCACCGGTCTGCGATCCAGGCGTATAGTGGCTGGTCACCAGCCGATCCCTAAGGCTTCTGCCCCGACGGTAGGAGACGGACGGACGTTCAGTCACGACCTCAGAGAGGTCGGGGTCCATACTCAGAATTGGCCAATATTTACTTAAGATTTTCTTAACATTCTGATTGGCCGTATCAAAATTCGAGATGATTCTCATCGGTTGGGGACTATCGGGTCTCCTAGTTTTAGGGATAAGAAGATCACTTCGATCTCTAACCTGGGCGTGCTTGAAGGCCTCCCTAAGTATTGGTTAAGGATAACCCCTAGCTACAAATCTATCCTGGAGGGCTCTCGCTTCTTGAAAGAATGCCTCATCACCGGAGCAGTTCCTCCGTACCCGGAGGTATTGTCCTCTGGGAATGCCACGTTTGAGGGAGGTAGGATGGTAGCTGCTCCAGTGAAGGAGAGAATTCGTCGCCGTGGTTTTCCTATAGATGTTCGTGGAAAGTCGATCCCCCACTATAGTAACCTTAACGTCAAGAAATGTAATACTAGACGGGTGTTGTTCAAAGGTAAAGTGGAGTCCGATCTCATTCGTATTGAGGTCAGATACGAATTGTTTGAGCTCATTAGAGCTACCCTTCCAGACGACGAACACGTCGTCTATATAGCGAGTCCAAAACTGTATGTTTTTGGACCACCAGACGACGTGGTCAGGAAAGACGAGAGTATCCTCCCACCAGCCCAGGAAGAGGTTGGCGTAGGTGGGGGCACAGGGGCTGCCCATCGCCGTCCCCCTGAGCTGGTGGTAGAATTTGGAGTTAAACAGGAAAAAGTTATGAGTTAAGGTGTACTCAAGCAGCCTGATAATGAAGCCGTTATGTAGCTCATACTGAATACCCCTTGCACACAAAAAATATTCAATGGCCTTAAGGCCATACTGGTGTGGAATAGAGCTATATAGCGACTCGACATCAATACTGTGTCCCTCGTGTATGCTGGAAGGGACACAACGAACTCCCTCAACACCTTGTCCAAATACACTCCACAGTTCTGGGTGAGTGAATTAACTCCTGATACTATAGGGCGACCCTTAAGTGGATGGGTACCCTTATGAATCTTCGGGAGCCCGTAGAAGGTTGCTATCATGGGGTTGGTAGGTAAAAGGAATTCAAATTCCGAAGTCCCAATGACTCTGTTCTCAAGGCCACCAAGCAGAATGTGTTTAAGCTCTGCCAAGAAAATCGAGGTGGGGTTAGATGGTAAAATACTGTAGCCACCACGGTCCTTCAGCAGTTCAAGGCACATGCGTACATAGACCTCGTTATCAAGTACAACCAGATTCCCCCCTTTATCTGAAGGTTTTATAGTGATAGTGCGGTCTTTTTCGAGGGACTGCAATGCCTGCATCTCAGATATAGAAAGATTAAAAGATTTCGGGGCTGCCCTATCAAGTTCCTCAAGATCATTTGTCACCATCTGCAAGAAAATGTCAATGTATTCATAATCACCTGATGGAGGCATTTTCTTACTTTTTGATCTTAGTGCAGTAAAGGGACCTGAGCCAGTGACGCGGGTATGATCCCTATTGAGGTCAGTTAGGGTTTGTAAGTCATCAAAGTCCGCTTCATCAAGGCCCAATCTGTTACATGTCTCTGTATTTGAAACTTTAAAATTTTTTCGCCACTTAAGTCTCCTGCAGAAGAGGTGAAGGTCCTTAGTCCATGTAAATAGACTGAAATTAGAAGTGGGTATAAATGATAGCCCTCTCTTAAGGACCTCCACCTCAACCGGAGTGAGAGCACGTGTAGACAGATTGACAATTTGAAGATCTATCATTGACCCTTGTCTGGGCGGCCCCGATCGCGTAGCTGGTATGGCATTGCATTCTTCTCTAAAAAAGAGGATGAAGCTGGTTGTTGTTGAGTTAGGGTATTGGAGTAGCCAGAGGGAGGCGACGAGGAGGAGGCATTCGGAAAACCGGATCCACGTGCCCCTCGTCCCCTGCCCCTGTATCCACCTCCCCTTTGCCATCCTCGACCGCCGCGTCGCCTAGTGCCTTGGCGACCCGAGTATGAGGAATTAGTATAGGGTTTAATATATGAATCAGTATCTGAAGAGTCAAACTCTGAAGAGGAAGGTTCTGGTCCCACTACTGGTCCCTGGGTTACAGTATAGGCACGATTTTCCTTGAACTCACTAAGGTCCCTAACGAATTGCCTATGTTTACGTTCTTTAATCAATCCCTGAAAACGCTCAACAGCAGTTTGGAGGGACGCCTCGCGCCTAGAGAAATCAGGGTCCTCTTTCAATTTCAGGGCGTTATCAATTTGCTCATGAAGTTTTTTAGATGACAACTCAAAGCCTAGTTTTTCTTCTTCAAGTAGTAAAAGCATTAAATTAAGTGAACTCTGCGTAAGCAACTCCTCCCACCTCACTAAAAGAGAAGGCGAAGATATTCTATCTGCTGGTTTAACACGGAGGCGTAACCCACGAGGGACGATTTTATTAGCAATGTAACTCTCCAGGGACTTTATCTCCCACCACGTGAGCTGACCCTGTAAAATATTTTAGGTGCGGGCCTGCTGGTGAGCTAACCCTCTAAAACATTGTAGGTGAGGGCCTGCTGGTGAGCTGCCCCTCTAAAAGGTTGTAGGTGAGGGTCTGCAGGTGAGCTGACCCGCTAAAACATTATATGCGAGGGCCTTCAAGTGTGTTGACCCTGTAAAAGATTGTAGGTGAAGGCCTGCTGGTGAGCTAAACCTCTAAAAAATTATATGCGAGGGCCTGCTGGTGAACTGACCCTGTAAAAGATTTGAGGTGCGGGCCTGCAGGTGAGGTGACCCTGTAAAAGATTTGAGGTGCGGGCCTGCTTGTGATCTGACCCTGTAAAAGATTGTAGGTGCGGGCCTGCTGGTAAGCTGACACTGTAAAAGATTGTAGGTGAGGGCCTACTGGTGAGATGACCCTGTAAAAAAATTATATGCAAGGGCCTGCTGGTGAGCTGACCCTGTAAAAGATTTTAGGTGCGGGCCTGCAGGTGAGCTGACCCTGTAAATGATTTTAGGTGCGGGCCTGCTGGTGAGCTGAGCCTCTAAAAAACTTATATGCGAGGGCCTGCTAGTGAGCTGACCCTGTAAAACATTGTAGGTAAGGGCCTGCTGGTGAGCTGACCCTGTAAAAAATTATATGCGAGGGTCTTCAGGTGAGCTGACCCTGTAAAACATTGTAGGTGAGGGCATGCTGGTGAGCTGACCCTCAAAAAAAATTATATGCAAGGGCCTGCTGGTGAGCTGAGCCTGTAAAACCTTATATGCGAGGGCCTGCTGGTAAGTTGACCCTGTAAAACATTTGAGGTGCGAGCCTGCTTGTGATCTGACCCTGTAAAAGAGTGTAGGTGCGGGCCTGCTGGCAAGCTGACCATGTAATAGATTGTAGGTGAGGGCCTGCTGGTGAGCTGAATCTGTAAAAAAATTATATGCAAGGGCCTGCTGGTGAGCTGACCCTGTAAAACATTATATGCAAGGGCCTGCTGGTAAGCTGACCCTGTAAAAGATTTAAGGTGTGGGCCTGCAAGTGAGCTGACCCTGTAATAGATTGTAGGTGAGGGCGTGCTGGTGAGCTGACCCTGTAGAAGATTATATGCGAGGGTGTGCTGGTGAGATGACCCTCTAAAAGATTGTAGGTGAAGGGCCTGCTGGGGAGCTGACCCTCTAAAAGGTTGTAGGTGAGGGCTTGCAGGTGGGCTGACCCTCTAAAACATTATATGTGAGGGCCTTCAGGTGAGTTGACCCTGTAAAAGATTGTAGGTGAAGGCCTGCTGGTGAGTAGAGATGTCCCGAACTATTCGCCGGCGAACAGTTCCCGGCGAACATCACTTGTTCGCGTTCGCCGCAGCGGGCGAACATATACGTCATCATTGAGAAAACTTTGACCCCGTACCTCACAGTCAGCAGACACATTTCAGCCAATCAGGAGCATACCCTCCCTCCCAGACCCTTCCACCTCCTATCAAAAAGCAAGGACAGCATCCATTTTAGATTCATTCGGAAGCTGCAGTGTTAGTGAGAGCAG
The DNA here is from genome assembly GCF_905171765.1 of Bufo bufo. Taxonomy (NCBI): domain Eukaryota; kingdom Metazoa; phylum Chordata; class Amphibia; order Anura; family Bufonidae; genus Bufo; species Bufo bufo. The sequence continues at coordinate 364,464,139 of NC_053393.1, forward strand.
AAACAGTGCAGCTGCTGCTGATTTAATAGGGAAATCGATAGCTAGGCCAGTGTATTCAGTGTCCACTCCAGTCCTCAAAGACTCATCTGATCTGCTGTAAGGACAGCGTCCTGACAGCACCCCAAAAAGTCCTTTTTAGGGCTAGTACATCAGTCTGCTTCTTTTTTTTTCTTCTCTGTAATATAATTGCAGTTGCCTGCCAGCGTGTGTGTCAGGCCCACAGTGTGTACTGTGCCCACTACTGCCAGTGCCCAGTGCCACCACTCATATCTGGTTTCATAGTAGCTTGCATTTAAAACTGTAAATAACTTTTTTCACAGTAATATAATTGCAGTTGCATGCCAGTGTGTGTGTCAGGCCCACAGCGTGTACTATGCCCACTACTGCCAGTGCCCAGTGCCGCCACTCATATCTGGTGTCACAGTAGCTTGCATTTAAAATAGTAAAACACTTTTTTCACTGTAATATAATTGCAGTTGCCTGCCAGCGTGTGTGTCAGGCCCACAGCGTGTACTGTGCTCACTACTGCCAGTGCCACCACTCATATCTGGTGTCACAGTAGCTTGCATTTAAAACAGTAAATCACTTTTTTCACTGTAATATAATTGCAGTTGCCTGCCAGGGTGTGTGTCAGGCCCACAGCGTGTACTGTGCTCACTACTGCCAGTGCCCAGTGCCACCACTCATATCTGGTGTCACAGTAGCTTGCATTTAAAACAGTAAATCACTTTTTTCACTGTAATATAATTGCAGTTGCCTGCCAGCGTGTGTCAGGCCCACAGCATGTACTGTGCACACTACTGTCCGTGCCCAGTGCCACCACTCATATCTGGTGTCACAGTAGCTTGCATTTAAAACAGTAAAACACTTTTTTCACTGTAATATAATTGCAGTTGCCTGTCAGCGTGTGTGTCAGGTCCACAGCGTGTACTGTGCCCACTACTGCCAGTGCCACCACTCATATCTGGTGTCACAGTAGCTTGCATTTAAAAAAGAAAATCACTTTTTTCACTGTAATATAATTGTAGTTGCCTGCCAGCGTGTGTGTCAGGCCCACAGCGTGTACTATGCCCACTACTGCCAGTGCCCAGTGCCACCACTCATATCTGGTATCACAGTAGCTTGCATTTAAAACAGTAAATCACTTTTTTCACTGTAATATAATTGCAGTTGCCTGCCAGCGTGTGTGTCAGGCCCACAGCGTGTACTGTGCCCACTACTGCCAGTGCCTAGTGCCACCACTCATATCTGGTTAAATAGTAGCTTGCATTTAAAACTGTAAATCACTTTTTTCACTGTAATATAATTGCAGTTACCTGCCAGTGTGTGTCAGGCCCACAGCGTGTACTGTGCCCACTACTGCCAGTGCCCAGTGCCGCCACTCATATCTGGTGTCACAGTAGCTTGCATTTAAAACAGTAAAACACTTTTTTCACTGTAATATAATTGCAGTTGCCTGACAGCGTGTGTGTCAGGCCCACAGCGTGTACTGTGCCCACTACTGCCAGTGCCACCACTCATATCTGGTGTCACAGTAGCTTGCATTTAAAACAGTAAAACACTTTTTTCACTGTAATATAATTGCAGTTGCCTGCCAGCGTGTGTGTCAGGCCCACAGCGTGTACTGTGCTCACTACTGCCAGTGCCACCACTCATATCTGGTGTCACAGTAGCTTGCATTTAATACAGTAAATCACTTTTTTTACTGTAATATAATTGCAGTTGCCTGCCAGGGTGTGTGTCAGGCCCACAGCGTGCACTGTGCCCACTACTGCCAGTGCCCAGTGCCACCACTCATATCTGGTGTCACAGTAGCTTGCATTTAAAACAGTAAAACACTTTTTTCACTGTAATATAATTGCAGTTGCCTGCCAGCGTGTGTGTGAGGCCCACAGCGTGTACTGTGCCCACTACTGCCAGTGTCCAGTGCCAGCACTCATATCTGGTGTCACAGTAGCTTGCATTTAAAACAGTAAAACAATTTTTTCACTGTAATATAATTGCATGATTTTCCTATTTTATGACGTAAAGTCATGATTTTATTAAAGACACGGAGGCGAGTATTGCTTTTCTCCTTCTTTACTGAAACCAACAGCAGCAAAGAATTAGCATAAAAAATTAAGGACAACCCCAAACAATCCCTCCCCTAGATAGTCCATAAATAGGTCCTCCTCTGTCATCTCTTCCTCTTTCTTTGATGTGGACCACTTGAACACCGAACCGAACCTCTTGTAACCGAAACTCCAAACGGAAACACAACCCGAGAACTGGAACCAAGGCTCAACCGAAACCACGTCCAACTGGTCCTAAGAACGACCTGGCAACCTCACAAGATATGAAGGAATGTATCGGGAGTCAACCTATGGAAAGAGAAATATGATAATACGAGGAAATATCAAGAATCTAAAGACTTACCAATCATGTGGGAAGCAAATATCAGTCATAAAAAACACCATAAATAACATCATGCAAACATCTGGTTATCTGCCATAAATAACATATAAACAAAATAACAGGGAGGGAACACTTAGGGTGGGCAATACTCGCCTCCGTGTCTTTAATAAAATCATGACTTTACGTCATAAAATAGGAAAATCATGCAATTTTATAACAAGACACGGAGGCTTCGTATTGCAAGTTTAAAGCGACGAAATCACTGTAGAAAAAGCATGTGGAGGTGGTCTGAAATAAAATTCCCTAAACGTAGAAGCTCTAGACCAATCAGCTAAACATAAGACATCTTCCAGGCGGGCACCTGCAACGGTCATGGAGGTAGCCGAGGCACCCCTCACTGAATGAGCTGTGAATATGGACGTATCAACTTCAGCTAGAGAAAGAATCCATTTAACCCAGCGGGAAAGAGTGACACTAGCAACCGGAATAAAGGGTTTGCGGAAAGAAATGAACAACTGCGGGCTAGAAGGAACACGCAAAGAAGTAGTACGCTCCAAGTATTCTTTCAAACATTGCACTGGGCACAGGGCCGGGTTATCTGGAAAGGCCGGGTACGATACTGATCGAATGTTAGTTTTTGTGCGGCGAGAAATATTAAACAAGACACCGCTAGGAATAAAAGAGAGAGAGTCGAAATCCAAAGCTCTTACATCTGAGACCCTCTTGCATGAGATCAAACACAGTAGGGTGACCAATTTCGCCGAGAGTTGTCGAAGTGACAAAGAAGGATTGAGGGGCCAACTAGAGAAAAATTGAAGAACCAACGTAACATCCCAGGAACTAGAGAAACGGGGTCTAGGAGGACGAGATAACCGAGAACCCCTTAGAAGACGACATACCAAAGGATGCTGCCCCGCCGGGCAACCCGCAAAACCTTGGTGTCGAGAAGATATGGCTGAGCGGAAAAGATTAATGAACCTATAAGCTTTGCCCTCATCATAAAGTGACGTCAAAAACTCGAGCACGTCAGTCACAGGAGCCGAAGAGGGATCCAGATTCCGCCCCAAGCACCAGTCAGACCAACGCTTCCAGGCTGATTGATAAGCGCGCCGGGTGCCAGGGGCCCACGCGTTCTCCAGAAGGGCACGAGCCGATCCCGATAATTCTGCGACTCCCCAGCGTTCCCTGAGACTCTGCACACGAGTAGGCGAAGAGAGCCGTCCGTCACCAGCGGATGAAGTTGGTCCAGAGGTCCGCGAAGAAGATCTGGAAACGATGGAAGAAGACGGGGGTCCTCCACTAAAAGTTCCAGGAGTTGAGGGAACCATGATTGGGCTTGCCAAAAGGGAACTATTAGCACCAAGTCCGCGAGTTGGCGGCGGACCTGAGACAGCACTCGCGGGATGAGCGCAAAAGGGGAGAACGCATAGGCTAGTTGACCCGACCAATCTTGAAGAAGGGCGTCCACGGCCACCGACAGAGGGTCCGGTCTCCAACTGTAGAAGTGCGGGAGCTGGGCGTTCCAACGTGAAGCAAACAGATCCATAGAGAGCGGTCCCCAAATCGACGTGATGGATGAGAATACCGCTGGATCTAATTTCCAGTCGCTGAAGTCCGATGAGTGACGAGAACTCCAGTCCGCGAAAGTATTGTGTAGTCCTGGGATGTATTCCGCGACCACTGAAAAACCTCTGTCCAGGCAGAAGGTCCAGAATTCCTTTGCTAGATGGGTTAGGATTGACGAGTGAGTGCCCCCCATGGCGTTGACATATCGTACGGCTGACACGTTGTCCATCCTGAGCCTGATACAGGCCGAAATCCTGACGCTGGTGAAACTGCGAATGGCAAAGGAGCCCGCTAACAGTTCCAGAGCGTTTATGTGGAGGTGAGATTCGTTGCCTGACCACGGACCTCCGGTGGAAACCCCGTTGCAGTATGCACCCCATCCACGAAGACTGGCGTCCGACTCCACTATCAGATCCGGTTGAGGTCCCACGATGGCCTTGCCATTCCACGCATCGAGATTGGAGATCCACCACGTAAGTTCGTCTCTCGTCTCGCGATCCAACGTCACCATGTCCGCATATGATGCACCCGCTTGCAAATGGGCGATCTTCAGTCGTTGCAATGCTCGGTAATAAAGGGGGGCTGGAAAAATTGCCTGAATCGACGAAGATAGAAGGCCGATAATGCGTGCCAGGTGACGCAGGGACATCTGAGGAAGTTTCAGGACGTGACGAAGTTCCTTGCGAATAGATCTGATTTTGGATCCAGGGAGGCATAGGGTCTGTTCGGTGGAGTTCACCACAAAACCCAGGAATTCCATCGATCTCGAAGGATGTAGGCAGGACTTCTCGGTATTGATGACGAATCCAAGACCTGTAATAAGAGAGATCGAAGCATGTAGGTGGGTTAAGAGCTCCGATGGGGATTGAGCCATGAATAGGACATCGTCTAGGTAAATCACAAGACGGATACCTTGACTCCGAAGGCAAGCCACCACTGGTCTCATCAATTTGGTGAAGCACCAGGGGGCTGACGATAGGCCAAACGGGAGACACGTGAACTGCCATCGGAGGCCGTGCCAGTAAAACTGGAGGAGCGTTCTGGACTGAGGAGACACCGGAACCGTCAGATAGGCATCTTTCAGGTCCAATTTCACCATCCAGTCCCCTGGTAGTAGAAGGTCCCTGAGCAAATGAATCCCTTCCATTTTGAAATGGCGGTAACATACAAATTTGTTCAGATTCCGTAAATTTATTACTGGGCGGAATTGACCTCCCTTCTTTTCTACCAAAAACATATTGCTGATCACCCCCAAGGAGTGAGAAGGTGCTCTCTCTATTGCCCCTTTGTCCGCCAGGGAACGGAGCTCCCGGTCTAAGCAAGACTGGGCCGGTCTCGAGAGTATTAGAGGATGGGGGTGTGGGAGTGACAGATGAGAAACCACAAGATCTATTTGAAACCCTTGGACCGTGGTTAGTACCCACGGATCGGAGGTAATCCGGTTCCAAGCGGGTAAAAAATGTTGGAGTCTGCCCCCGATGCAAGGGTTGGAAGAAACACACAGGTTTTGAGGACTTACCCAGTGGACGTCTGGATCCAAGGTTTCCTCTGAATCCTCTGGAGCGAAACTGTTGACCTCTGGATGGGAAAAAGGAAGATTGTTGCCTTTGTTCTTGGAACGATGGTCTTTGGTTATAGGAACCTCGAGCGTTTCCACGCGTCTGGAAGTGGACACGGCCGGACAGTCGGCCCCTGAAACTGCCGGCCCTATTAGAGACACGCCCGTGGAAAACCCTACGCATGGAGCTCTGAGCTTTGTCAAGCGCAGTAAATGCTCCCACAAATTTACCTAAGTCCTTGATAAAACTATCCCCAAAGAGGAGCCCCTGGGCCTCCTTACCCGTCTCCGTTAGGGCCATGTTAGTGAGTTTGGGCTCAATCTTCATGAGCAATGCCTTCCTACGTTCAATGGATAACGAGGAATTCACGTTTCCAATTAAACAAATGGCGCGTTGCGCCCAGCCACTAAGCTCTTCTGGGTCTATGGCCGTACCCTCAATTCTGGCAGTTTCAGCCATCTCAAAGATTTTTGTCATGGGACCTAGACTGTCTAAGAGCTTGTCTTGGCAAGCCCTAAGAGCGGAATCTAGGCCCTTACGGGGGTTAAAACCCGATTTTGAAAGGAACTGGATCATCTTAGGATCCACATTGGGCGTCTCGCCCACTTTATTCGGGATTAAGGGACGGGGGCACTCGGCCTTTAGTTTGTTCCTAGTCTCCTTGGAGAGAGGTTTCCTCACCCTATTCTCCAGGTATTGTGCCACATGTGGAATAGGCACCCATTCAGCCGACCTAGGGTGGTGAAGGCTGTCTGGATCAAACAGGGGTTCGCCCTGTGGGTCAATAAGGGAACTGGATCCTGGAAGATTAGGATCCGGAACCATACTAGAAGGGGGGGGAAGTGGAGGTGAAAACCATTCTAATTCGTCAGCCACCTTGACCCCTTCAAGATCTACATCAGAGGCATACTGATCCTCACTAAAAACCTCCTCATCAGACCAATTTCAGAGTCAGAGCAGGGTTCGGGACGGGCCCGAGCAGACTTCCAGGGGCGCGCTTTTTCCGCCTGGCGCGGGCAGGCTCTCTTGCGTGACCTATGCACGCCGTCTTTGGATGGAGCTAAGCCATCATTACAATCAATTCTGGAGGTAGCTGGGGTAATGTCCATAGGTGGGGTGGTGACAGGGTTTTGCGCCATAAGTGCCTGGGAAATAGACTGAGATATCATGGTAGATACATTGCCCATGGCATTAGCAATTGCTGCAGATATAGACTGCTGCAAGTCTACCCCAAGTGGTTCAGCATGGCTGATATTAGCAACTGCAGGGTGTAGGGCAGGTGCTGCAGGGCGTATGGCAGGTGTAATGGAGGGGTCCCCAAGTACAGAGGGCACATTGGTAGGAACAGACATGATAAAGGAGTTAGTCACTCCTGAGAGAGGCAGAAAAAAAAAACTGAGTGAAAACACCTAACTAGGTTCAGGGCAGGCAGGAGCAGGCGACGACCGTGTCTCAGAGAGAAGATGGAGCCGATGGAAGAAAAGGGGGGCGGAGAAACTCTGATACGCCCCCTTACACCCAGTATGAAAAAGGTGCACTAAAATGGCTGCCGAGATGACCAATCTCGGCGCCGAAGGTGCAGCAGGGTGTAGGAAAATGGCGGCCGAGAATCCCGTGTGACGCGCGCGCCCCGCCCCCTACCGCCCCCGAAGTCCCGCGAGAAGCGAGACTTCGGGCGGCAAGAAGCGCGAACGGGTAGCCGAACTGGGAAATGGCGTCTGAAGTAAGTGGGGGGGCGGGGGAAGGGGAGAACGGCCGGAGGTGAATGAAACAAAGTTAGGCTTGCCGGCGATGCGACGCAATAATAATCGATAAGACCTGGGTGAAAAAGGGTCACAGATAAAAACTAAGACAGGCAAGATGATTTACCTAAACAAGAAAAAATCTAGTCACATCGGTATAAGACAATTGATTAGGCATGAGAAAGCGATTCAACTTATATGTATAAGGATAATAAAATCCCAATAGTAATAACAGTTAAGATAATAGATGGACTGCAAAAACGAGAGGTACTTATCTGCTGTGGGCAGCAGCAAAGAAAGAGGAAGAGATGACAGAGGAGGACCTATTTATGGACTATCTAGGGGAGGGATTGTTTGGGGTTGTCCTTAATTTTTTATGCTAATTCTTTGCTGCTGTTGGTTTCAGTAAAGAAGGAGAAAAGCAATACGAAGCCTCCGTGTCTTGTTATAAAATTGCAGTTGCCTGCCAGCGTGTGTGTCAGGCCCACATCGTGTACTGTGCCCACTACTCATATCTGGTGTCACAGTAGCTTGCATTTAAAACAGTAAAACACTTTTTTCACTGTAATATAATTGCAGTTGCCTGCCAGCGTGTGTGTCAGGCCCACAGTGTGTACTGTGCCCACTACTGCCAGTGCCCAGTGCCACCACTCATATTTGGTGTCACAGTAGCTTGCATTTAAAACAGTAAATCACTTTTTTCACTGTAATATAATTGCAGTTGCCTGCCAGCGTGTGCGTCAGGCCCACAGTGTGTACTGTGCCCACTACTGCCAGTACCCAGTGCCACCACTCATATCTGGTGTCACAGTAACTTGCATTTAAAACAGTAAATCACTTTTTTCACTGTAATATAACTGCAGTTGCCTGCCAGCGTGTGTCAGGCCCACAGTGTGTACTGTGCCCACTACTGCCAGTGTCCAGTGCCACCACTCATATCTGGTGTCACAGTAGCTTGCATTTAAAACAGTAAAACACTTTTTTCACTGTAATATAATTGCAGTTGCCTGTGAGCGTGTGTGTCAGGCCCACAGCGTGTACTGTGCCCACTACTGCCAGTGCCACCACTCATATCTGGTGTCACAGTAGCTTGCATTTAAAAAAGAAAATCACTTTTTTCACTGTAATATAATTGTAGTTGCCTGCCAGCGTGTGTGTCAGGCCCACAGCGTGTACTATGCCCACTACTGCCAGTGCCACCATTCATATCTGGTGTCACAGTAGCTTGCATTTAAAACAGTAAATCACTTTTTTCACTGTAATATAATTGCAGTTGCCTGCCAGCGTGTGTGTCTGGCCCACAGCATGTACTGTGCCCACTACTGCCAGTGCCCAGTGCCACTACTCATATCTGGTTTCATAGTAGCTTGCATTTTAAACTGTAAATCACTTTTTTCACAGTAATATAATTGCAGTTGCCTGCCAGCGTGTGTGTCAGGCCCACAGCGTGTACTGTGCCCATTACTGCCAGTGCCCAGTGCCACCACTCATATCTAGTGTCACAGTAGCTTGCATTTAAAACAGTAAAACACTTTTTTCACTGTAATATAATTGCAGTTGCCTGCCAGCGTGTGTGTCAGGCGCACAGCGTGTACTGTGCCCACTACTGCCAGTGCCCAGTGCCACCACTCATATGTGGTGTCACAGTAGCTTGTATTTAAAACAGTAAAACAATTTTTTCACTGTAATATAATTGCAGTTGCCTGCCAGCGTATGTGTCAGGCCCACAGCGTGTACTATGCCCACTACTCATATCTGGTGTCACAGTAGCTTGCATTTAAAACAGTAAAACACTTTTTTCACTGTAATATAATTGCAGTTGCCTGCAGGCGTGTGTGTCAGGCCCACAGCGTGTACTGTGCCCACTACTGCCAGTGCCCAGTGCCACCACTCATATCTGGTGTCACAGTAGCTTGCATTTAACACAGTAAAACACTTTTTTCACTGTAATATAATTGCAGTTGCCTGCCAGCGTGTGTGTCAGGCCCACAGTGTGTATTGTGCCCACTACTGCCAGTGCCCAGTGCCACCACTCATATCTGGTGTCACAGTAGCTTGTATTTAAAACAGTAAAGAAAAAATTCACTGTAATATAATTGCAGTTGCCTGCCAGCGTGTGTGTTAGGCCCACAGCGTGTACTGTGCCCACTACTCATATCTGGTGTCACAGTAGCTTTTATTTAAAACAGTAAAACACTTTTTTCACTGTAATATAATTGCAGTTGCCTGCCAGCGTGTGTGTCAGGCCCACAGCGTGTACTGTGCCCACTACTGCCAGTGCCCAGTGCCACCACTCATATCTGGTGTCACAGTAGCTTGTATTTAAAATAGTAAAAAAAAAATTCACTGTAATATAATTGCAGTTGCCTTCCAGCGTGTGTCAGGCCCACAGCGTGTACTGTGCCCACTACTCATATCTGGTGTCACAGTAGCTTGCATTTAAAACAGTAAAACAATGTTTTCACTGTAATATAATTGCAGTTGCCTGCCAGCGTGTGTGTCAGGCCCACATCGTGTACTGTGCCCACTACTCATATCTGGTGTCACAGTAGCTTGCATTTAAAACAGTAAAACACTTTTTTCACTGTAATATAATTGCAGTTGCCTGCCAGCGTGTGTGTCAGGCCCACAGCGTGTACTGTGCCCACTACTGCCAGTGCCCAGTGCCACCACTCATATCTGGTGTCACAGTAGCTTGCATTTAAAACAGTTAATCACTTTTTTCACTGTAATATAATTGCAGTTGCCTGCCAGCGTGTGTGTCAGGCCCACAGCGTGTACTGTGCCCACTACTGCCAGTGCCCTGTGCCACCACTCATATCTGGTGTCACAGTAACTTGCATTTAAAACAGTAAATCACTTTTTTCACTGTAATATAACTGCAGTTGCCTGCCAGCGTGTGTCAGGCCCACAGCGTGTACTGTGCACACTACTGTCCGTGCCTAGTGCCACCACTCATATCTGGTGTCAAAGTAGCTTGCATTTAAAACAGTAAAACACTTTTTTCACTGTAATATAATTGCAGTTGCCTGTCAGCGTGTGTGTCAGGCCCACAGCGTGTACTGTGCCCACTACTGCCAGTGCCCAGTGTCACCACTCATATCTGGTGTCACAGTAACTTGCATTTAAAACAGTAAATCACTTTTTTCACTGTAATATAACTGCAGTTGCCTGCCAGCGTGTGTCAGGCCCACAGCGTGTACTGTGCACACTACTGTCCGTGCCTAGTGCCACCACTCATATCTGGTGTCAAAGTAGCTTGCATTTAAAACAGTAAAACACTTTTTTCACTGTAATATAATTGCAGTTGCCTGTCAGCATGTGTGTCAGGCCCACAGCGTGTACTGTGCCCACTACTGCCAGTGCCACCACTCATATCTGGTGTCACAGTAGCTTGCATTTAAAAAAGAAAATCACTTTTTTCACTGTAATATAATTGTAGTTGCCTGCCAGCGTGTGTGTCAGGCCCACAGCGTGTACTATGCCCACTACTGCCAGTGCCCAGTGCCACCATTCATATCTGGTGTCACAGTAGCTTGCATTTAAAACAGTAAATCACTTTTTTCACTGTAATATAATTGCAGTTGCCTGCCAGCGTGTGTGTCAGGCGCACAGCGTGTACTGTGCCCACTACTGCCAGTGCCCAGTGCCACCACTCTTATCTGGTGTCACAGTAGCTTGTATTTAAAACAGTAAAATAATTTTTTCACTGTAAAATAATTGCAGTTGTCTGCCAGGGTGTGTGTCAGGCCCACAGCGTGTACTGTGCCCACTACTCATATCTGGTGTCACAGTAGCTTGCATTTAAAACAGTAAAACACTTTTTTCACTGTAATATATTTGCAGTTGCCTGCCAGCGTGTGTCAGGCCCACAGCGTGTACTGTGCCCACTACTGCCAGTGCCTAGTGCCACCACTCATATCTGGTGTCACAGTAGCTTGTATTTAAAACAGTAAAACAATTTTTTCACTGTAATATAATTGCAGTTGCCTGCCAGCGTGTGTGTCAGGCCCACAGCGTGTACTGTGCCCACTACTGCCAGTGCCCAGTGCCACCACTCATATGTGGTGTCACAGTAGCTTGTATTTGAAACAGTAAATCACTTTTTTCACTGTAATATAATTGCAGTTGCCTGCCAGCGTGTGTGTCAGGCCTACAGCGTGTACTGTGCCCACTACTGCCAGTGCCCAGTGCCACCACTCATATCTGGTGTCACAGTAGCTTGCATTTAACACAGTAAAACACTTTTTTCACTGTAATATAATTGCAGTTGCCTGCCAGCATGTGTGTCAGGCCCACAGAGTGTACTGTGCCCACTACTGCCAGTGTCCAGTGCCACCACTCATATCTGATGTCACAGTAGCTTGTATTTAAACAGTAAATCACTTTTTTCATTGTAATATAATTGCAGTTGCCTGCCAGCATGTGTGTCAGGCCCAACGCGTGTACTGTGCCCATTACTCATATCTGGTGTCACAGTAGCTTGCATTTAAAACAGTAAAACACTTTTTTTACTGTAATATAATTGCAGTTGCCTGCCAGCGTGTGTGTCAGGCCCACAGCATGTACTGTGCCCACTACTGCCAGTGCCCAGTGCCACCACTCATATCTGGTGTCAAAGTAGCTTGCATTTAAAACAGTAAAACACTTTTTTCACTGTAATATAATTGCAGTTGCCTGCCAGCGTGTGTGTCAGGCCCACAGCGTGTACTGTGCCCACTACTGCCAGTGCCCAGTGCCACCACTCATATCTGGTGTCACAGTAGCTTGCACGCATAGTACCACTAATCGGAAAAAAAATGACAGGCAGAGGCAGGGCACCCCGCAGGGGCCATCGTGGTCGTGGTGCTGTGATTTCCTTTGGCCCTAGAATAATGCTCAGTGTTCAGAGGCCACGTACCCTGAACTCGAAAAGTTCTGAGGACATAGTTGACTGGTTAACACAGGACACCCAATCTTCTACAGCTTCTTCTCGGAACCTTGACGCACCATCCTCCTCCAGCTCAGCTTCGGGTACCTCTCAAGTTACCACTCGCCCGCCTGCCGCCACCACCAACACTAGCACCACAGCTGCTTCACTTGATCTGTCAGAGGAGTTATTTACACATCAGTTGGAAGAAATGAGTGATGCGCAACCATTATTGCCAGAGGATGTAGATAACAGGGATATGTCTCAGTCAGGCAGCATTACATACATGGACGTACGGTGATGATGTTGTACCCGCTGCTGCTTCCTTTGCTGAGTTGTCAGATACAAGTGAAGCGGTTGATGATGACGATGTTTCCGTGGATGTCACGTGGGTGCCCGCTCGAAGAGAAGAAGAACAGGGGGAAAGTTCAGATGGGGAGACAGAGAGGAGGATGAGATGAGTTGGAAGCAGGGGGAGGTCGTCGCAAGAAGCTAGAGGCACAGTCAGACAGCATGTATCGGCACCCGGGGTCGGCCAGACAGCACGCCAATCAACGCATGCTGTTGCCACCACCAGAATGCCGTCATTGCAAAGCTCAGCAGTGTGGCATTTTTTTTGTGTGTCTGCCTTTGGTAACAGCGATGCCATTTTCAACCTGTGCCAAAAGAAACTGAGTCGTGGGAAGTACAACACCCATCTAGGTACAACTGCTTTGCGAAGGCACATGATCTCACATCAGAAACGCCTATGGGATCAACACATGATGACGAGTACAAGCAGCACACAAACTCAAAGCCACCATCCTCCTCCTGGTCCAGCATCTTCAGCCACGTCAACCACTGCTGTCCTCCTTGCCCCCTCTCAACCACCCGCCACTCCGCCTGTCGCCTTGAGTAGTTCCTGCTCATCTGCCCACAGTCAGGTGTCTGTCAAGGAAATGTTTGAGTGTAAAAAGCCAATGTCACAGAGTCACCCCCTTGCCCGGCGTCTGACAGCTGGCTTGTCGGAACTCTTAGCCCGCCAGCTTTTACCATACAAGCTGGTGGAGTCTGAGGCCTTCAAAATTTTTTAGCTATTGGGACACCGCAGTGGAAGGTACCCGGCCGAATTTTTTTTCACAAAAGGCAACCTGTACTCTATTGTGGAAAAGGAAGTCATGGCATGTCTGGCACACAGTGTTGGGGCAAGGGTCCATCTGACCACTGATACCTGGTCTGCAAAGCACGGTCAGGGCAGGTATATCACGTACACTGCGCATTGGGTAAACCTGCTGACGGCTGCCAAGCATGGAATGCGTGGCTCTGCAGAGGAGTTGATGACACCGCCACGACTTGCAGGCAGGCCTGCTGCCACCTCCTCTACTCCTACTCCATCCTCTTCGCTAACCTCCTCGGCCAAGTCCTCTTCTGCTGCTCCGTCTTGCTCCACATCGACTGCACCCCCCCAGCTCCCCAGGGGCTATTCCACACCCCAGATACGACAGTGTCATGCTGTCTTGGGGTTGACTTGCCTGAAAGCAGAGAGTCACACCGGACCAGCAGTCCTGTCCGCCCTGAATGCACAGGTGGATCAGTGGCTGACTCCGCACCAACTGGAGATCGGCAAAGTGGTGTGTGACAACGGAAGCAATTTGTTGGCGGCATTGAATTTGGGCAAGTTGACACATGTGCCGTGCATGGCACATGTGTTGAATCTGATCGTACAACGCTTTGTGCATAAGTACCCAGGCTTACAGGATGTCCTCAAGCAGGCCAGGATGGTGTGTGGCCATTTCAGGCGTTCCTACACGGCCATGGCGCACTTTTCAGATATCCAGCGCCGAAACAACATGCCAGTGAGGCGCTTGATTTGCGACAGCCAGACAAGTTGGAATTCAACACTCCTAATGTTCGACCGCCTGCTCCAACAAGAAAAAGCCGTCAACGAGTATTTGTATGACCAGGGTGCTAGGACAGCCTCTGCAGCGCTAGGTATTTTTTTGCCACATTACTGGACGCTCATGCGCAATGCCTGTAGGCTCATGCGTCCTTTTGAGGAGGTGACAAACCTAGTCAGTCGCACCGAAGGCACCATCAGTGACATCATCCCATTTGTTTTCTTACTGGAGCGTGCCCTGCGAAGAGTGCTGGATCAGGCCGTAGATGAGCGTGAAGAGGAAGAGTTGTGGTCGCCATCACCACCAGAAACAGCCATATCAGCATCGCTTGCTGGACCTGCGGCAACGCTGGAAGAGGAGTCTGAGGAAAAGGAGTCAGAGGAGGAATGTGGCTTTGAGGAGGAGGAAGACCAACCACAGCAGGCATCCCAGGGTATTCGTTGTCATCTATCTGGTACCCGTGGTGTTGTACGTGGCTGGGGGGAAGAACAGACCTTCAGTGAGATCAGTGAGGACGAGGAACGGGACATGAGTAGCTCGGCATCCAACCTTGTGCAAATGGGGTCTTTCATGCTGTCATGCCTGTTGAGGGACCCTTGTATAAAAAGGCTGAAGGAGAACGACCTGTACTGGGTGGCCACGCTACTAGACCCCCGGTATAAGCAAAAAGTGGCTGAAATGTTACCGAATTATAGGAAGTCGGAAAGGATGCAGCAGTTCCAAAACAAGTTAAAAAGTATGCTTTACACAGCATATAAGGGTGATGTCACAGCAAAACGGGGATCTAACAGGGGAAGAGGTGAAAGTAATCCTCCTCCTACCACGACCATGCCAACAAGGACAGGGCGCTTTACAGACGTGTTGTTGATGGAGGACATGCAGAGCTTTTTAAGTCCTACGCATCGCCACAGCCCTTCGGGGTCCACCATCAGAGAACGACTCGACCGACAGGTAGCAGACTACCTCGCCTTAACTGCAGATATCGACACTCTGAGGAGCGATGAACCCCTTGACTACTGGGTGTGCAGGCTTGACCTGTGGCCTGAGCTATCCCAATTTGCGATAGAACTTCTAGCCTGCCCCGCTTCAAGTGTCCTGTCAGAAAGGACATTCAGTGCAGCAGGAGGTATTGTCACTGAGAAGAGAAGTCGCCTAGGTCAAAAAAGTCTAGATTACCTCACCTTTATTAAGATGAATGAGGCATGGATCCCGAAGGGACTGACAGTGGGCGATACATTTGACTAAAAAAGGCCTGGTGAGACGAGATGCCTTGGACTAAAAATGGTCCACACGCTGCTGTATTTTATCTCTGCATGCCGGATGACTTCTCCGCAACCAACTAGGGTTCAAGCCGCAATGTTTTAGTGCACTTTCTGCCTGGAAAACATACATTTTTCCGGCCGCTGCTACAGCAGCAGCTGCAACAATACCTAATTTTTCAGGCATGTGTACATGCCTAATTTTTCGGGCCTCTGGTGCTGCACTGTGGCTGCAAAAACAAAACAAAAAAAAAGGCACATACATGTGTCAATTCCCCTTCGTGATCGTTACCTTGTTGTGGTGAAGGGGCTTGCATATCACAATGAAGCGATCACCTCTATGAGTGTGTTGGCAATAGCAATGTTGGCACACCCCAGATGATAAGGTCGTTGCTTCATTGTGAACAGACCAAAAGCGATCAGCTGGATAATTTTGCATAGAAAAAACATGAATTTTCTTTGTGATCATCTAAGGTGATCATTAAAGCCTATTAGGCCAACAATGGGCCCAAACTGCAGAATAATTTTTTTCTGGGTCACTTAACTGTCACTGAAATACCTCAGCATGACCATAGGCTTTGAAAAACCGCCATCGCCTGCAATCTCCCAAACGTGCGCACGAGCACAGTCATCACTACACCAAGATTGACGCATAGAGGAATAAAATTTATGTCATGAGTTTGTCGACTATTGACAACTCTTTGCGCTTGTCTAAAATCTATTCGATACACGTCCCCTGATAGGGGACGTAACAGGAATTAAACTGATAAGAATAGTACTACTAAACATACCACTCATATAGGGTAGCACAGTACATTGCACAGCACACGAGCAGTGCCCCAAATTGGAAGTAGGGGGACCAAACAAGCATCTTTTTCCATCTCCCGGTTCCTAAAATCTATTCCATAGACCGGCCCCTGATAGGGGACGTAACAGGGATTAAACTGATAGGAATAGTACTACTTAACATACTACTCGTATAGGGTAGCACAGTACATTGCACGGCGCACGCGCCGTGCCCCAAATTGGAAGTAAGAGGACCGACCAAGCATTTTTTCCATCTCCTGGTTCCTAAAATCTATTCCATACACCGGCCCCTGATAGGGGACGTAACAGGGATTAAACTGATAGGAATAGTACTACTTAACATGCCACTCAGATCGGGTAGCACAGTACATTGCACGGCGCATGCGCATGCGCAGTGCCCCAAATTGGAAGTAAGAGGACCGACCAAGCATCTTTTTCCATCTCCCGGTGTCACCTCCAGCTCTGTGAGAAGGTCTGTTAGACGTTCTTTGCTACCTCTTGCATGACGTTCTTTGTTTTGGTTTTACTTTGTCATCTCCTTTCCTTCTCCCAGCTGTCACCTATTTGCACTTATTGTCTCCCTTTATATTCCCTCCCATACTGCCTCACTTCGCGGTTTATACTTCTTCCTGGATGAGTTGTTCACTGCTGGATACTGCTTCTCCTGATTCCTCAGATAAGTCTGTTTCCTTTATTTGTGTTTCCTTGCTGGCTTGATTGTAGGTGACCCTGACTCCGTCCGTATTAAGTGCAGGGAGCCGGTGGTCGTGTCCCCTCACTATTATAGGGTTTTCAGGTGTCACATAGTATAAGGTACGTGGGCATGCAATTGTCTACCATAAAGACCTTTGCATGGGCATAGCAGTCAGGGAGAGCTCTAGGGGTTTTATAGGGCTCACCCATATGCTCCTTAGTTTGGAATCAAGCCAGTCGGATGCTTATTTATAAGTTCCAGCTTTCTGCAACAACATCCGTGATATTATAAACCGCCATAACCGTCTTAAGCATGGATCTGGTTTCAGCCTTGATTGACCGCATGCAAGGTCTTTCACTGGGGGTAGCAGATCTCCGTAAAACTGTGTCTCAGTTTTAGGTGATCGGTTCTGCTTGCGTTCATGGAGTTTGTTCCGAGCCTAAGATCTCGCTTCCGGATACGTTCTCCGGGGGTAGTGAGAATTTTGTTCGCTTTAGAGAGGCTTGCAAACTCCATTTTCGTTTACTTCCCCATTCCTCTGGTGATGAGGAGCTGAGGGTGGGGATCATCATCTCGCTGCTCAGGGATAACGCTCAGTCTTGAGCCTTTTCGCTGCCGGTCGGGGCATGGCCCCTCTGATCGGTGGATTAATTTTTTGTAGCCCTGGGGCAGATATATGATGACCCGGATCGTATTGCTCTGGCTGAATCTAAACTGCGTCTTTTATGCCAGGGTAAACAGTCCGCAGAGAATTTCGGAGATGGGCAGCTGATACTGGTTGGAATGATGCTGCACTCCGAAGTCAATTTTGTCATGGTCTTTCGGAAAGATTGAAAGATGCATTTGCTTTTCATGAGAGACCAGCCTCGTTAGAATCTGCCATGTCTCTAGCTGTTCGTATTGACAGGCGTCTTAGAGAGAGAGAGGAGACTACTCCTTCCTGTCATATTCAGTCCAAGGACAGTGGGGCTGTCTCATTCAGTGCGCAGGGGTCTCAGTCTCTCTCAATCCCCTCTGAAGAGTAGGCCATGCAGCTGGGTTGCCTCTGATAGTAGAGGATTCAGCTCTCAGAGAAGGGTTTGTTTCTGTTGTGGGGGTATAAATCATTTGGCTAATGTTTGCCCCTCTAGGAGATTCATGGAGTTTTCTGAGGGTAATAAAAGAAAAACAAAAAGAAAAAACCCTCTAAAAACTTTCCACTTGCTACTATTGGCAAGGTTGATGCGGAAATTGAAGGTTTGCCATTTACTTGTAGTTCCCGTTTTCTCCTACCTGCCAGGGTGGCGCTAGACAGCAAGAACATTGTTTGTGAGATTTTTGTAGATAGTGGAGCAGCTGTCAATCTCATTGATAATCAATTTGCAATAACACATGGTTTCCAGGTATGCACTTTGGAAAAGGATATACCTGTTTTTGCTATCGATTCCGCTCCACTTTCTCAAAGATCGTTAAAGGGCATAGTTCACAATATCCGTTTGACTGTGGGTGACGCTCATGTTGAGGATATGTCATGTTTCGTCTTAAGCGGATTACCTACTCTTCTAGTGTTGGGGCTACCCTGGCTCACTAAACATAACCCCACCATTGATTGGCAAGCAAGGCAAATAAATGGTTGGAGTGAGTTTTGCAGAGAGAATTGCCTCACGGCGTCTCTTTCAGAGGTTTCTACCAAGACTGTGCCATCTTTTCTCTCAGAATTTTCGGATGTGTTTTCCGAGAGTGGTGTCCAGGAGTTGCCCCCGCACCGGGAGTACGACTGCCCTATTAATCTCATCCCAATCGCCAAACTGCCAAAATCACGTTTATACAATCTCTCCCAACCTGAAAGAGTCGCTATGCTTATTTTTAACTCTGAGAGCCTGAGAAAGGGACACATCCGACCCTCGAAGTCACCTGTTGCTGCTGTTTTTTTTTTGTTAAGAAAAAAGATGGTTCTTTAAGACCTTGTCTGGATTTCAGGGAGCTGAACCGTATCACGATTCGTGACCCATATCCGCTTCCTCTGATCCCGGACCTGTTTAACCAGATTGTTGGGGCTAAGGTTTTTTCTAAGTTGGATTTAAGAGGGGCATACAACCTAGTCAGGGTCAGGGAAGGGGACAAATGGAAGACGGCCTTTAATATCCCTGAGGGTCATTTCGAGAATTTGGTTATGCCCTTTGGTTTGATGAATGCTCCGGCCGTCTTCCAACATTTTGTGAACAGCATTTTTCATCATTTAATGGGGAAATTTGTACTGGTGTATCTGGATGACATTTAGATTTTTTCTCCTGATTTCAAGACTCATCGAGACCACCTACATCAGGTCTTGCTGATTCTGCGGGATAATAAATTGTACGTTAAACTGGAAAAATGTGTGTTTGCGGCTCCGGAGATTCAATTTCTTGGTTTTCTTCTCTCCGCTTCTGGTTTTCGCATGGACCCTTAGAAGGTCAGTGCTGTGCTTGATTGGGAGCTTCCTGAGAATTAGAAGGCGCTGATGCGGTTTTTGGGTTTCGCCAATTATTACAGAAAGTTCATTTTGAATTATTCCTCTGTTGTTAAGCCACTCACTGATATGACTAAAAAGGGGGTAGATTTTTCTTCGTGGTCGGTAGATGCGCTTAAAGCCTTTTCTAGTATCAAAGAGAGTTTTTCTTCCGCTCCCATTTTGGTACAACATGATGTCTCTCTACCTTTTATTGTTGAGGTGGTTGCTTCTGAGGTGGGTGTGGGTGCGGTCTTATCTCAGGGTCCCTCTCCTGCCAAATGGCGACCGTGTGCCTTTTTCTCAAGAAAACTCTCCTCTGCAGAGAGAAATTACGATGTGGGAGATAGGGAGTTGTTGGCCATCAAATTAGCTTTTGAGGAATGGCGCCATTGGTTAGAGGGAGCCAGACACCCTATTACCGTGTTTACAGACCATAAGAATCTGGCCTACTTGGAATCGGCCAAGTGTCTGAACCCGAGACAGGCCAGATGGTCTTTGTTCTTTTCTAGGTTTAATTTTTTTGTTACGTTCCGCCCTGGGGTTAAAAATGTGAAGGCGGATGCCCGGTCACGTTGTTTTCCGGGAGGGGGAAATTTGAAGACCCGGGTCCCATTTTGGCTGAAGGGGTGGTCGTCTCTGCTCTTTATCCTGTTTTGGAGGCAGAGGTTCAGGCAGCCCAGGCAGAGGCTCCTGATCTTTGTCCCCCTGGGAGGTTGTTTGTGCCTCTCGCTTTAGGACACAAGGTTTTTAAGGAGCACCACGATACTGACCTTGCTGGGCACCCGGGGAGCAGAGCCACAGTGGATTTCATTGCTCGGAGATTCTGGTGGCCGGCTCTTCGTAAGACGGTTGAGGGTTTTGTCGCAGCCTGCGAGACCTGCGCTCATGCCAAGGTCCCTCATTCACGGCCTTCGGGTTCTCTCCTCCCGTTACCCATTCCTTCCCGTCCTTGGACGCATCTGTCCATGGACTTCATTACGGACCTGCCTCGTTCCTCGGGGAAGACTGTGATTCTGGTAGTAGTGGACCGTTTTAGCAAAATGGCGCATTTCATTCCCTTTCCTGGGTTACCCAATGCTAAGACCCTGGCGCAAGCGTTTGTTAATTACATTGTTAAATTGCATGGCATTCCTTCAGACATCATTTCTGATAGGGGCACGCAATTTGTTTCCAGATTCTGGAAGGCCTTCTGTTCTCGCTTGGGGGTTCGGTTGTCGTTCTCTTCTGCTTTTCACCCGCAGTCGAATGGTCAGACCGAACACGTCAATCAGAATCTGGAGACATATCTGCGCTGTTTTGTGGCGGAGAATCAGGAGGATAGGTGTTCTTTTTTGTCCCTTGCTGAGTTTTCTTTAAATACCCGTCGCCAGGAGTCCTCTGATAAGTCACAATTTTTTTGGTGCATATGGGTTTCATCCGCAGTTTGGTACATTCTCTGGAGAGGGGTCATCTGGTTTACCTGATGAGGAGAGATTTTCCTCGTCTTTGCCATTTATTTGGCAAAAGATTCAGGGTAATCTGAAGAGGATGAGTGAGAGATATAAGCGTGTGGCGGATAAGAGACGTGTGCCTGGTCCGGACCTGAATGTGGGGGATCTGGTGTGGTTGTCTACAAAGAATATCAAACTGAAGGTTCCCTCCTGGAAGTTGGGTCCTAAGTTTATTGGGCCTTACAAGATCTTGTCCGTCATCAATCCCGTTGCCTTCCGTCTTGATCTTCATCAGACTTGTAAGATCCATAATGTTTTTCACAGGTCCCTATCAAAACCTTATGTCCAACCCACTGTACCCTCCTTTTTGCCTCCTCCTCCGATTGTTGTTGATGGTAATCTTGAATTTCAGTTCTCTAGGATTGTGGATTCTCACATTATCCATGGTTCTCTCCAGTACCTCGTTCATTGGGAGGGTTATGGTCCTGAGGAG
Organism: Bufo bufo; assembly: GCF_905171765.1. Taxonomy (NCBI): domain Eukaryota; kingdom Metazoa; phylum Chordata; class Amphibia; order Anura; family Bufonidae; genus Bufo; species Bufo bufo. Next base: position 364,485,339 of record NC_053393.1, read on the forward strand.
AGGATGTGGGTCCCAGTGGCGGACATTAAGGCCACTCGTCTCATCAGGGCTTTTCATAGGTCTCATCCTGAGAAGGTGGGCTCTGAGTGTCTGGAGTCCTCCCATAGAGGGAGGGGTACTGTCACCGCCAGCACTGTGAGAAGGTCTGTTAGATGTTCTTCGCTACCTCTTGCATGATGTTCTTTGTTTTGGTTTCACTTTGTCATCTCCTTTCCTTCTCCCAGCTGTGATCTATTTGCACTGATTGTCTCTCTTTATATTCCCTCCCATACTGCCTCACTTTGCGGTTTATACTTCTTCCTGGATGAGTTATTCACTGCTGGATACTGCTTCTCCTGATTCCTCAGATAAGTCTGTTTCCTTTATTTGTGTTTCCTTGCTGGCTTGATTGTAGGTGACCCTGACTTCGTCCGTATTAAGTGCAGGGAGCCGGTGTGTCCCCTCACTATTATAGGGTTTTCAGGTGTCACATAGTATAACGTACGTGGGCATGCAATTGTCTACCATAAAGACCTTTTCATAAGCATAGCAGTCAGGGAGAGCTCTAGGGGTTTTATAGGGCTCACCTATATGCTCTATAGTTTGGGATCAAGCCAGTCGGATGTTTATTTATAAGTTCCATCTTTCTGCAACACCATCCGTGACACCCGGTTCCTAAAATCTTTTCCATACACCAGCCCCTGATAGGAATAGTACTACTTAACATACCACTCAGATCGGGTAGCACAGTACATTGCACGGCGCACACGCGCAGTGCCCCAAATTGGAAGTAAGAGGACCGACCAAGCATCTTTTTCCATCTCCCGGTTCCTAAAATCTATTCCATACACCGGCCCCTGATAGGGGACGTAACAGGGATTAAACTGATAGGAATAGTACTACTTAACAACCACTCATATAGGATAGCACAGTACATTGCACGGCGCACGCGCAGTGCCCCAAATTGGAAGTAAGAGGACCGACCAAGCATCTTTTTCCATCTACCGGTTCCTAAAATCTTTTCCATACACCAGCCCCTGATAGGGGACGTAACAGGGATTAAACTGATAGGAATAGTACTACTTAACATACCACTAAGATCGGGTAGCACAGTACATTGCATAGTGCACGCGCAGTGCCCCAAATTGGAAGTAAGAGGACCGACCAAGCATCTTTTTCCATTTCCCGGTTCCTAAAATCTATTCCATACACCGGCCCCTGATAGGGGACAAAACAGAGATTAAACTGGTAAGAACAGATTTTTTTTATAAAAAAAAAAAGAGGACAGCCTCTGCGGAGCTGGGTATTTTTTGGCCGCGTTACTGAACGCTCATGCACAATGGCTGTAGGCTCATGCGTCCTTTTGCAGAGGTGACAAACCTGGTCAGTCAAACCCAAGGCAACATCATCAACCTCATCCCATATGCGTTTTTTCTGGAGCGTGCCCTGCGAAGAGTGCTGGATCAGGCCGTAGATGAGCATGACGAGGAAGAGTTGTGGTCACCATCACCACCAGAAGCAGCCTTGTCGTCGTCGTTTGCTGGCCCTGCGACAACGCAGAGAGAGGAGTCTGAAGAAGAGGAGTCAGAGGAGGAAGGTGGCTTTGAAGAGGTGGAAGACCAACCACAGCAGGCGTCCCAGGGGGCTTGTTGTCACCTTTCGGGGACCCTTGGTGTTGTACGTGGCTGGGTGGAGGAAGAGACCTTCAATGACGTCAGTGAGGACAAGGAACGGGACATGGCTAGCTTGGTATCCAACCTTGTGCAAATGGGGAGTTTGCGGTTGTGCAAATGGACTGTTTACGGTTGTTTGCGGTGCGTTAAACGGGGAGTTTGGTCTGTCATAGTTTGGTCTGTCATTGTGAAGCGGGCGTAACCCTTACACTACATGATCGATACAACATCATACCTGATGTTTTAAAGCATGTTATTCCAAACAATTTAGGAATGTTAAGTGATTTATGCCCTTTATGGATTAAAACCCGACTCTGCGTCAACTACGTAATTTTCCATGGGAGTTTTGACATGGATCCCCCTCCAGCATGCCACAGTCCAGGTGTTAGTCCCCAACTTTTCCATCAATATTGTGGCCAGAAAGAGTCCCTGTGGGTTTTAAAATTTGCCTGCCTATTGAAGTCTATGTCGGTTCGCCCGGTTCGCCCGTTTGTGAACATTCGCGGAAATTCACGTTCGCGAATGAAAAATTTTATGTTCGCGACATCTCTACTGGTGAGCTCACCCTCTAAAAAATTATATGCGAGGGCTTGCTAGTGAGCTGACCCTGTAAAACATTGTAGGTGAGGGCCTGCTGGTAAACTGACCCTGTAAAAAATTATATGCGAGGGCCTTCAGGTGAGCTGACCCTGTAAAAGTTTGTAGGTGAAGGCCTGCTGGTGAGCTGACCCTGTAAAAAATTATATGCGATGGCCATATATGCCAGGACAATTATATGCGACGAATAAGCATGTTGATATGATGGAAGAGGAGAAGGAGGATGAGAAAAGGAAGATTCAACCATATACCCTTGTTTGTGGTGGAAGGGGTGCATGGGAATGCAGTGTATTCAGTACATTATAAACAACACATTTAAAGTACCTTTATGTTCATCAGCTTTCCTCTGTTGGAGTCGAGAAGTCATGGTCAATCCAGGCCTTGTTCATTTTTATGACCCGGTCAGCATTTTCAGTTGACAAGCGGATACGCTTATCTGTTATAATGCCACCAGCAGCACTAGCCTCCAAGGCGTTGAGCGCCAGTTCGTGCCACATGTCCAGCTTGGACACCCAGTAGTTGTAAGGCACTGAGGGATCATTGAGGATGCTGACACGGTCTGTTATGTACTCCTTCACCACTGTCCCAGGCTTTGGAGAGTGTTGCCCTGCCTCTGTGTGTTCCCCTTGTCTCCCCTCCTCGGTTGGCCAAGGAACTACGGACTCTGCCGCCAGCGTTGTCAGATTTTTGGAGCAATTTTTCAACAAGAATATTCTGGTATTGCACCGTTTTGCTCATCCTCTCCACCAGAGGAATGAGAGATGAGAAGTTCTCTTTATAGTGGGGGTCCAGAAGGGCGAACAACCAGTTATCCGTTCTGTGTAAAATCCGTATAACGCGCATGTCACGAGAAAGGCAGCCTAACATGAAGTCAGCCATGTGTGCCAGAGTACCAACAAGCAAGACTTTGCTGTCGTCATCAGGAGGATCACTCTCAATCTCCTCATCCTCTTCCTCCTCTTTTGTCCACCCACGCTGAACAGATGGAATTAAACTTCCATGGGTACTAACCTCTGTAGCAGAAGCAACCGTCTCCTGCTCCTCCTCCTCTTCATCGTCCAATTCGCGCTGAGAAGACAAACTGAGGGTGGTCTGGCTATCACCCTATGTAATGTCTGCCCCCATTTCCACATCTTCCACATGCAAAGCGTCGTCCTTAATTGTGAGCAGCGAGCGATTGAGTAGACATAGAAGTGGGATGGCTGCGCTGATAATCGCGTTATCGCCGCTTACCATCTGTTTTGATTCCTCAAAGTTTATTAAAACCTCACAGAGGTCAGATATCCATGCCCACTAATCCCTTGTGAATAGCGGAAGCTGACTGGAAAGGTGACGACCATGTTGCAGCTGGTATTCCACTACTGACCTCTGCTGCTCACAAAGATTGGCCAACATGTGGAACGTGGAGTTCCAGCGCGTGCTCACATCGTACAACAGTTGGTGAGCTGAGTATTTCAAGCTCTGCTGCAGCGTTGACAGACCGGCTGAAGCTGTTGATGACTTGCGGAAATGTGCACACACGCGGCGCACCTTCACCAGTAGCTTAGGCAAATTGGGGTAGGTTTTGAGAAACTGCTGAACCACTAAGTTTAAGAAAAGGGCTAAGCATGTGTCTGAGCTTGCCGAGCTCCAAAGCTGCCACCAAGTTACGGCCATTATCAGACAAAACCATGCCTGTTTGTAGGTTGAGTGGCGAGAGCCACAGCTCAGTCTGGTCTCTTATCCCCTGTCACAGCTCTGCGGCGGTGTGCTGTTTGTCCCCTAAGCATATTAGCTTCAGAATGGCCTGTTGCCGCTTCCCCACTGCAGTGGTACACTGCTTCCAGCTACCGACTGATGACTGACTGGAGCTTCACGCGGATAATTCGGAGGTGGAAGTAGAGGAGGAGGCGGAGGAGAAGTGGGGGTTAGAGCCACTAATGTAGGTGCTGGCGGAAACCCTGATCGACTTAGGGCCCGCAATCCTTGGCGTCTGTAGCACCTGTGCCATCCCAGGGTACGACTCGCTCCCGGCCTCCACAACATTAACCCAGTGTGCTGTCAGGGAAATGTAGCGTCCCTGGCGGAATGCACTTGTCCATGTGTTAAGTGGACCTTCACAGTAACTGAGTTGGTCAGGGCATGTGTGATGTTGCGGCACACATGTTGGTGTAAGGCGGGCAAGGCACACCTTGAGAAATAGTGGTGGCTGGGGACTGCGTAACGCAGGACGGCCGCCGACATCAGGCTGCGGAAGGCCTCAGTGTCCACAAGCCTATATGGCAACATTTCCAGGGCCTGTAATTTGGAAAGCTGCGCATTTTAGTGCTATGGCCTGTGGGTGGGTGGCTGGGTATTTGGGCTTGCGTTCAAATGCCTGGGGTACGGACATTTGGATGCTGCACTGGGACACGGAAGTGGATGTGGTTGCTGATGGTGCTTGCGAAGGTCCAGGTGCAGGGCGGGAGGCATCCAGCCCTACGTCTTGGACAGGGATTGGCTAGCACGTAACACAGGGGAAGAGGAGGCAGTGGTGTGACCCGCATACACAGATTGTGGACCCAGGCGTTCGGCCCACCTATTACGGTGCTTTGATGCCATGTGGCGGATAATGCTGGTGCTGGTGAGGTTGCTAGTGTTCACGCCCCTGCTCATTTTTGTATGGCACAGGTTGCTAATTACAATTCTTTTGTCGTCCGCACTTTCCTCAAAAAAGCGGCAGACTGCGGAACACCTACCCCTTGGCCAGGGAGATTTCTGCAAGGATGTGCTCCGAGGAACAGTTGCAGGCCTTTTTGGTGTGGCCCGCCTTCTCCCTTTTGCCACACATTTGCCTCTTCTAGCCTGTTGCGGTGCAGCAGATCCATCCATCTCTGTACTGCTGTCCTCGGCTTTCCACCCTCCCAGGTTGGGTCAGTGACTTCATCGTCCACTACCTCCTCTTCCACTTCCTCACTCTGCTCATCCTCCTGACTTGTTGACCTAACCAGCACCTTAGTGATTGATAATTGTGTCTCATCCTCTTTATCAACCTCTTGAGACAGTAATTGCCGTTAAGTTATTGGCAACTGTGTCTCATTATCATCAACCTCATTAAACAGTAATTGCCGTTCCCCACCGTCATCTTCTTGTGATTGTGGATGCTCAAGAGTTTGGGAGTCAGGGCATAAGATCTGTCCCTCTTTAAGTGTGCTTGGCGAGAGGGCCAAATCAAGGAATGCTGCTGAAAAGAGCTCCTCAGAATATCCGAGTGTGGGATCACTTGTTTGCCCAAACTCTCCATGGTGGGAGGAAGGAGGATCAGGGTGAGGATTGGCTTGAGCAGACTCTTGGTTACTGAAACTGGACTTGGTGGAAGACAGGGTGGTGCTTAACCGACCGACCACCTGGTTGCACTGGTCTGACTTCAAGAGTGTTGTCCTGCGCCGCCCTGCATACTGGGACATGAAGCTAGGTATCATGGATGATTGTTTTTCTTGTGCTCTGGCAGCAGGCACAGTTTCACCGCACCCAGGGCCATGGCCTCTGCGTGCACCATCAGTATCATGGCCACTGCCCCATCCCTTACTGCTCTCCTTCTTCAGATTAAATCTAATATATAAAGCTGAGTGTGTGTGTGTGTCCGCTAAAGGAATACGCACCGTCGCATTTACAATCACGAAATTTGGCACACAGGTACATCAGGTGTCCGGGAAGGTTTTAGACCAGGTCCTGAGATATTCCCAAAAAATGCATTAGCCAAAAAAAGCTTGGTCACATGACCCTCATCAGACCATTAGCCTCCACATCACAGTTTTACTCCAGGTTTCCATAACAACCCAGCCATTTTTCTTCACTTCTGTAGGAGAGCGTTAAAGGAAATCTGTCACCAGAATAATCGCTATTGAAGTAAAGCCATGGCCTAATAGCACTTAGTACTTTATTTCAAGATGTGCCTTTGTTCCAGCAATAGACAGTTTATTTGGTAAGCAAATGAGCCAGTCAGGTGCCCAGAGGGGCGTCACTCTTGCAGGAAGGAGCCCAGACACGCCCCCTGCCACAATGTGTCCATCCTTAAATGGCGAACTTAAAACCCGATAAGCCATGCCCTTGATCCAGTTTTGTCATGCCCCTTCCCACTCCTGAGACGAGGGGGATTGAAAAAATGAAGGTAAAAAATCTACTTCTGTCAGCTGCAAGGGTGGGAGGGAGGGTGACTTTCTCGATGCAGCTCACACTCAGACAGCACAGTGCTGCTGTCTTAGAGTGAGCTGTTCAAAATGACACGCCCCCTATATGTTTAGGTCACGCCCCTCCCACTCCTTACTAGGCAGAGATTTAAAAAATAAAGTAAAAAATCATCTTCTAGGTCCCGCTAAGCCACACCCTGATCTGGTTAGGCCACGCCCCCTCCCACTCCTCAGCAGACAGGGATTGAAAAAATGAAGTTAAAAATCATCTTCTGTCAGCTGCAGGGGTGGGAGGGAGGGTGACTTTCTCGATGCAGCTCACACTCAGACAGCACAGTGCTGCTGTCTTAGAGTGAGCTGTTCAAAATGACACGCCCCCTATATGTTTAGGTCACGCCCCTCCCACTCCTTACTAGGCAGAGATTTAAAAAATAAAGTAAAAAATCATCTTCTAGGTCCCGCTAAGCCACACCCTGATCTGGTTAGGCCACGCCCCCTCCCACTCCTCAGCAGACAGGGATTGAAAAAATTAAGTTAAAAATCAGCTTCTGTCAGCTGCAGAGGTGGGAGGGACGGTGACTTTCTCCCTGAAGCTCACACTGCTGCTGTCTTAGAGTGAGCTTTCAAAAGGACACGCCCCCGATCCAGTAATAGCCACTGTTAAGGGGACGGGATCCTGTGGAGGTCACTATCAAGGGGGTGGTGTGCTGTGAAACTCACTGTTAAAGGGAAAGGCTGCTGTAAAGGTCAAAGTTAAGGGGGTGGGCTGCTGTGAAGGTCCAATTTTAAGGGACGGGGCACTGTGGGGGGGGGGGAGTCAGTGTTAAGGGGTGGGGGGCTATAGAGGTTAATGTTAAGGGGGCGAAGTGCTGTAGATGTCACTGTTATTGTGGATAGTGTTGATATCTTTTAACGACATACACAAACATTAAATGAAATAAATTAATTATACCCGAGCAAAGCCGGGTCCTTCATCTATTGTTATATATAATTGAAAGTCTGTCACACGTACAGTAGCGTAGGATTTGGAAGCGTATGCGCAAACAAATTTAAAAAGGTATTTGGGATGTGGAACCATCACACAGGAGATATCCCGCAGATAATGTCAATGCTGTCACCAGCGGGTAATGAAAAATTACAGGGAATGTCACAGGGGTTTGGGATGAGGAAACGTTATACAGGAGAGGTTCCACTGGTAATGTCACTGTCCACAGCGTCTACGCAAAAAAGTACACTGTATGTCACAGATACATTTTTGAAGTGCACACGTTACACTTTAGATGTGGCCCTGGTAATGTCACTGTCAGAAGCGGACACCGTCTATGGAAAAAGTACACTGTATGTCACAGTTCATTTTTTTTACCGCACACGTTACACTGCAGATGTGGCCCTGGTAAGGTCACTGTCAGAAGTGGACACCGTCTACGGAAAAAGTACACTGTATGTCACAGATACATTTTTAAAGCGCACACATTACACTGTAGATGTGGCCCTGGTAAGGTCACTGTCAATAGACGGTGTCCGCTTCTGACAAAGTACACTGTATTTCACAGATAAATTTTTGAAGCGCACACGTTACACTTGAGATGTGGTGCAGCTAATGTCACTGTCCACAGTGGACACCGCCTACGGAAAAAGTACACTGGATGTCACAGATATTTTTTGGATGCGCACACTTTACACTGGAGATGTGACCCAGCTAATGTCACTGTTCGCAGCGGACACCGTCTACGGAAAAAGTACACTGGATGTCACAGATATTTTTGGGATGTGCACACTTTACACTGGAGATGTGGCGCAGCTAATGCCACTGTCCGCAGTGGACACCGTCTACGGAAAAAGTACACTGGATGTCACAGATATTTTTTGGATGCGCACACTTTACACTGGAGATGTGGCGCAGCTAATGTCACTGTCCTCAGCGGACACCGTCTACGGAAAAAGTACACTGGATGTCACAGATATTTTTTGGATGTGCACACTTTAGACTGGAGATGTGACGCAGCTAATGTCACTGTTCGCAGCGGACACTGTCTATGGAAAAAGTACACTGGATGTCACAGATATTTTTTGGATGTGCACACTTTACAGTGGAGATGTGGCGCAGCTAATGTCACTGTCCGCAGCGCACACCGTCTACGGAAAAAGTACACTGGATGTCACAGATATTTTTTGGATGTGCACACTTTACACTGGATATGTCACGCAGCTAATGTCACTGTCTGCAGCGGCCTAACTATTGTATGCTATTTAGCGCAGGATGCGCTAAAAATAGATATTGCTGACACACACACAATAGTCCTTAAAAGGACTTTTGGGTCTGTAAAGTTTTAGCTATTTAGCGCAGTTTGCGCTAAAAAGAGATATTGCTGCTGCCACACACAATAGTCCTTAAAAGGACTTTTGGGTCTCTGAAAAGTTTTGGTGGTAAAAATATTCTTAAATCACTCCCTACACTGTCTGTCCCTTCCTCAGCACAGCTCTCCCTAACTAAGAATGAGCCGAACATGCGTCATCAGATGCTATATAGCACACAATGATGCGTTACGGCCAGCCATTCACTGTAATGTCAGCAGCCAACATGACTACGGCATTACAGTGAGGGCAGCACTTACCTGCACGTTTATTGGCTGTGTAGCAGGCAAGAAATGTGTGGGTCGGAGACTCTAGTATTGCGCTCTAGCACATGCTGTATTCGGTCGAATACCGCCATGTGCCGAGCATCGAGATGCTCGAGACGAACTGGTGTTCGGCCGAGCATGCTCGATCATCACTATTTAGAACATATAACTGCACCGCACAAGGGCAAATAAGACATAGAAATATTTCCTTGTAATAAACTCTATTAATGGCTGTATAAAACAGCACTTGCACCCCAATAACAAGAACGTTTTGCTGCAATTACAGAGCTGTCTAACGGCAATTTGGATCCAAAAAAAATCACAGAAAAAACTTAGATAGAAACATCCTGCATGGTATGATATATAAATGTGCGGATGTCCCTGGCCATATTATTGAAGAAAATCGTCCACTACCTCCTCTTCCACTTCCTCACTCTGCTCATCCTCCTGACTTGTTGACCTAACCAGCACCTTAGTGATTGATAATTGTGTCTCATCCTCTTTATCAACCTCTTGAGACAGTAATTGCCGTTGAGTTATTCGCAACTGTGTCTCATCATCATCAACCTCATTAAACAGTAATTGCCGTTCCCCACCGTCATCTTCTTGTGATTGTGGATGCTCAAGAGTTTGGGAATCAGGGCATAAGATCTGTCCCTCTTTAAGTGTGCTTGGCGAGAGGGCCAAATCAAGGAATGCTGCTGAAAAGAGCTCCTCAGAATATCCGAGTGTGGGATCAATTGTTTGCCCAAACTCTCCATGGTGGGAGGAAGGAGGATCAGGGTGAGGATTGGCTTGAGCAGACTCTTGGCTACTGAAACTGGACTTGGTGGAAGACAGGGTGGTGCTTAACCGACTGGAAGCATTATCTGCTGCAATCCAACCGACCACCTGGTTGCACTGGTCTGACTTCAAGAGTGTTGTCCTGCGCCACCCTGCATACTGGGACATGAAGCTAGGTATCATGGATGATTGTTTTTCTTGTGCTCTGGCAGCAGGCACAGTTTCACCGCACCCAGGGCCATGGCCTCTGCGTGCACCATCTGATGGGCTATAAGTAACTCCATTTTGTCCTTTCAGCAACGTGCATTACATTTGGCCAGTGCACTTACAAAATCTCCCTTCCCCCTTTTAGTATGTGAGAAACTTCCTGTGCGGTTTCAAGATACCCATACATTCCTTAGTTTGTAAGTTTGAACAGTCCTACCATATAGGGTCATCTTGGCTCAAGTGCCTGCTGGCCTATGTGTGTATACCTGATTGGTCAAATGCTGTTACTATGAGTCATCTATTATGTTAATGCAGAGCTCATGTGTGATCATACTATAGGTCAAACAAATGGTAACATATGATTGGATGTCAAGGAAGCTCAACCCCCTCTATTATAACTGTCTGCCAACTGTGAAATAAACCAGAATGGATTGGAACTAGACATGTGTTCAGTGTTCATCTGATTCATTCTCCCGGTACCGGATAAGGTTTAATTCAAGCTGATCACCGAAATCATGTGTCAGGGACACGTTAGGCAGAAGAGTCGATATTGCCCAACAGTTTTGGGGGCTCAAGTCCGGGATTGAGAGGGTCACCTTCAGGTCTACAGTGAAAGACATCAATTCTTGTCCTCCTTGGACCTGGGGCAATGACCAAAATCTCATCTAAGTAAGTCGAACCATCTATTTATGATTTCGGTGGATTGCGGTGTCGGGACATACGCAAAAGCTCAGGGAGCTTAAAAAGTTAATTATAAGAGGCTTAGGGAGTCCGTATCATTAGATATAGTGCACTATATGAATATATCTGTTCAGGGAACAGAAGGTTACAAGCTTGGATTAACTCTTATGTATATATAGTATAAGTATTTTAGAAGTATTAAGATTATCTGTCTGTGTGAGATGTTGACCGGGTGGTAAGTGTACGGTCACATCCCACTGTGAAATCATTCTGTTTCCATCACTGCCAACATGTAAACTTTATGTTGCACGGTCTAGTCCCACAAATTACTTCCTAGTTAACACATGGGTAGACAATTTGGCAGGATGTGAGAATTGACAGTTAAAATGTGAAACAGAATGTTATGCCCAGCTGGCAACAGGGATGAAAATCTGTAAGAATCTGTGAAGTTAGAAGCTTACAGACTGGTTACATCAGAGCTCCTATGATGGTGAAGGGGGGGATCTGGTGAGTGAGAAAACAGAGCAGTGTCAGGAAGTTATTTGATGGCAAGGGAAAAAGTGCCCCATTGTCTGCAATCAGAAAGGCCTTGTGTTAAATGTTCAGAAATGAACTGGTTAAGTTTTGTTGCCCTAATGATATGTGTGTGTTTAAATAGGGACGATCTATAGCCCTAGAATTAGAAGATTACAGCACTAAAAGATGGTCAGTTAATGCATAAGTGTATTGATATTTGAAAAGAGAAGTTATTGAAGGATAATGATAGGCTGGTGCATACTGAGTTATAGTTTAAAGTGTCTATGGAAGTAACTGAGAGAAATTAGAAGTGGAGAAATGAGTAGCATTTCTTATTACAAGATGGAGGATTTTGAATCCTATAGAGAGAACAAAGAAGTTTTCCATGTGGCATCCCTTCCCCAACCACATCTGCTGTAAATTCCAAAATGTGACAAATATTTCCACAGGAACTTTTCCTGTTCTCTCTGAAATGTGCTCTCAGAGAGAACTCCCTCCCATCTCACACCCCCTGCTCCTGTGCTCAGGAATTCCATATGAGGGTTGGGGGGGAGGGGGGCTGGTAATTGGTAATGCATCAGCAGACTGTGAAGATACTAACCTGTGTTATCTATAAGATCTTCCAGACAGGGCTCCAGTATTGGATTAGATCCAATAATGTTTGCAAAAATAACCTTTCCAAATTGTATGTTCCGATGGTTTAAAATGTGCCTGCAGTGATTATTCCCATGATGCTAATTGGAAGTGTCCAATCCTATCAATCTAAGGTTGCTTCCATTCTAAGTCCTTATTCAGATATGAGTAAATGTTTGAGGAATATGTGGGACAGTTGAACGTCCTGTGATGGATTGCTTTACTTCCCCTGCTTCCACATTCCTGAAATAAGAGACGCAAGGCAAAGGAAATGGGGGAAGGGGAATTATATAGAATAAGTGGCGATGTGTGTAACACTAAACTAAAACCACATGGTATATAAGATGATTTGAATTTTAACAAAATGACTGTATGATTATAACATGTATATTGTTTTACAGCGACAGACCATCAGCAATTCTGGGTGTGGTGTGGCTATCTGTTTCCAGGAAAGCTGTTTTTGTCTGTGCTGCAAATTTTGGAATGTAACAAAGAGATTGTGTGATTGGGTGCAAGATACATGATTCAGTGGAATGTGAATGGGTGTGGCTCTGAGTTGTAAGTGGAATTGAAAATGTACGAAGACTGAGATGTTTGTAGCAGAGCTGTGTGTGCAATTCAGTTTTTATGTGTAAGGGCGTGGTTATGAGTTGTTTGTGAAAATGTGAATAATATGCGCATTGAGAATTTTATTTTATTTTTCTTGGAAGTTTTTGGTTTTTATTGGTACCAACAGCATTAATCAAGCTGTACATTTTTATTTATTGAAGTCAATGAAAAGTTTTTATGAGCCCTTTGTGTGTTCATGTCTGTATTGTCAAATCTGTTTGTTTCAATGTTTGCAGTTACATGTTACATGTTAAGTGTTGTGCTTAACATCAGAGCTCTGTTCTTATGGACAGCTGGGATACTAATGGCAGACAGAAGAAGGACCACAGCGTCCGACTAAAAGGGGTGGACTTAGATGACTCAGAGTGGGAGGAAGGAAGTGTGAGCCTTCTATGTGAATTAATGGGGTTTTGAAGAAAAAAAAAAACTTTCAAAACTGACTCACTACTACTCGAGACCATGGACAGGGACTACATCACAGATCATGTATTTAGCATTATACTAGATTGCCCAGTCAGCCTATTAGGGAGAGATTTGTTCATTAAGCTTGACTTGCAGGTATCAGCGAAGAATCAAGGCATAGGAGTACACTCAGGTCTCATTCCAATCTCTACACCAGTGCCACTGATTCTTGCAAACATACAGGACCACCCAGAACTTAATAACATTAACCCTGCATTATGGTCTTCAAATGAATATGACACAGGATTCATATATTGCACACTTTACACAGCTACTGCGAAACCAGGTGTCATCTCAGTGTTCCAGAAACAATACCCGCTGTCAAAAGAGAAACTTGATGGACTTAGGCCAATGATAGAAGAATTGCTACAAAAGGGAATCCTGGAAGAGGTGATTTCACCCTACAGCACGCCCGTGAATCCAGTGACAAAGGCAGATGGTACTACCCGCTTTGTACAGGATTTAGGGGCCATCAACAACATCATTGTGCCTATAGCCCCTGTTGTACCTGATTTCACTCAATTATTATCTGCCATTCCAGCAGACGCTGTTTGGTTCAGTGTGATAGATCTGAAAAATTCATTCTTTTCTATCCCAGTTGATAAGATAACCAGACTACTTTTTGCTTTTTCCTTTGACAGACGTCAACTGACCTGGTGCAGAAATGCCCCAGGGATATGCTGATTCACCTGTAGTGTACAGCATAGTCCTCCAAGCAATGTTAGAACCATGGTCCTCCCCCCCCAAGGTTCTGTGCTGCTGCAATATGTCGATGATTTATTACTGTGTAGCATGTCAGCGGAGGCCAGCATTCAGGAGGGTTTATCACTGTTACAATGGTTGTCAGGATATGGTCACTAAGTGACACTTAAGAAAAGCAATGGTGTAAAATGCAGGTTGAATACTTGGGCTTTGTCCTCACAAAAGGTGAATGGAGAATCAGCGCAGAAAGAGTCCAGTCTATTGCGGGTTTGGTCACCCCGCACACCAAGAAAGAAATGTTATCTTTCCTTGGTATGATAAACTACTGTAGACAATGGATTCCTGATTGCTCCTATTATGACAATGTTTTGAGGCAAGCCACTCTGGAAGAAAATCCAGATTTGATTAAATGGTCTTTTGAAATGTACAATGCATTTGATTATCTGAAATGTTCACTCATGTCGAGTCCAGGGCTGGGCCTCCCTGACTATAATATGCCCTTCCACATGTTTGCACGCCAAAATTGTAAAACCATGGCGGGTGTACTGACCAAGAAAACAGAGGCAAGTTGCGTCCTTGTGTGTTTTTCTCAAAGGTAATGCCCACCCCTGTTCAAGGGATACCGGCATGTCTGTGTTCTCTTGCAGCCTGTGCTATGATGGTAGAGTCGGCAAATTCTTTCACAATGTGACATTACACCATTTTGCACACCACTTATGATGTTGTAGGCCTACTCAAGGACATCCACACTCAACACAGCAGGCAGCTGAGCTCATTGCACTCACTAGGACATGTATTCTACATACTGATAGACCTGTCACCATTTATACCGAGAGTAGGTACACACATGGGGTAGTGTGGGACCATGGTATGATCTGGCAGAGGAGAGGATTCACGGCAGCAGATGGTAAGGATCATGTCTCACAGGGCAATGCACTGGCAGTTAAGGTGGCGAAATGAGTGGCCAAATGCAACCTCACAGGTTTGTGTAACCATTGGGAGATGCCATGTTTGGCACCTCCAACCCCTGAGATGTTGCAAATGCTTACTGATCTTCAGTGGTATGCCACTGAACAGGAACAGCAAGACTGGTGTTATCCAGTATTGCAGAAAAATCCTGAGATAGGATTAGTCTGCGAAGAGGGGAAGTTATGCATTCCCCAACACAGTGCTTCCATCTTAATAGCACATTTCCACAGAGTAGGATATAAACAGCATTGAGATACTCATGGGTAGGCCTTTCCCCACACCATGGGCAAGACGCCCCCTGGTAGTGCAGGAAGGGGACTTGGACCTGATCAGAGAGGAATAATAATCTGATCAAGGTCCTCAGTAAAACTGAAAAATAAGTTGCTTGTAAGTCTCCTTCTCTTTCACAGGAACCAACCCGTCCATTCCGGATAGGCGACCAGGTGATGATCAAGATCTTAAAGAAGGGAAAGGAACCAGGAAGCTTCACCTACGGACCACCCACCGAGGTAGTCGCGATCACCAGAACAGCAGTCCTCACTGAACAGTCACCCACGTGGATCCACGCCACAAGGATTAAGTTGGTAAAGAAAAGAGAGGTACTAACGGGGGCAGACAGCCCTGACCTCCAACGAGGCCCAGAGGTACTAACAGAGGCAGACAGCCTTGACCTCGAAGAAGATACAGAAGGGGTACTAACGGAGGCAGACAGCCTTGACCCCCAACGAGATGACGCAGTCTGGGAATTCCTCGAGATGGCTGAGATGCAGTGCCTTAATAATTGCAATTTTGTGTCTCCTACTTACTGTCCCATGGCTGTGGAACAGACAGATATACCTGAAAACAGAATGCAGAGGGGAAGACAATCTGTGGAAGACAAAGGAGAACTTATGGCTGTACCTGGCCAAAACTCTGAATTTAACTGACTTTTGTCTCCGAACCACTTTATCTGCATTTAACATTTTGGAGACATGTCTGGTAGCAGTCCCCAGCCCAGTAGATGTATGGACGGAGCTCCTACGTTCTCAATGGAATGACACAGACTTGGAGGATCATGATGTTAAATATGGATATGTAAATCCTTATCATGCTTGTTATGACTGTCCTACATATGAGACTCTGCAAAGTAATATGATAGAAATAATTACAGGTCTTGTCACAGCAGCAGGAATATGTTATAACTTCACCTGTGATGAGACACTATTGCCTCCCTGCATACAAGCAAAAATGCAGAATAAGACTAAACCAAATATTTGTGATAGAGATTTAGGTAGTTGTAAAAAGATAGTATCAGGAAAAAAATATGCAATGTAATATTACAAAAACAGTACCATCCCTAGACAAACATGTACCTCTACCAACAGGATGGGTATTGGCCTGTGGGAATATTAGTTACACATACATACCGGCCAATATTACAGAGGGACCCTGTACAATAGCTAGGTTGACATTAGCAATGATACCACTAGTCCCAGCAATGCAGACACGACACACGAGAGACACTTCCCTACAGTTACCAGAAAATTGTGATTATAATGTGAATCTCCTCTCTAGATAAGAATATATGAGTTTAGGGATGTCTTTGATAGGAGTACCAGGTTTGGCCATATATAACCACAGGACAATATCAAAACTTGCCTGTTTTATGGTAAAACAGATAAATGTCACTAGTGCAATTCTGCAAGATATGCTGCTGGATATACGATCGTATAAGAAGGCTATCTTGTAGAATAGGGCAACTATTGACTATTTATTGCTCCAACATGGTGTAGGATGCTCAGCGTTCGCAGGGATGTGTTGTTTCAATTTATCAGATCACTCCCGTGGAATAAAAGATAAAATAGGCCAAATAGAAGAGATGATAAAACCATATAAAACAAGATGTTGACCAAGGTTGGGGGGACTGGCTTTTTGGCTGAATACCTGACTTTGGTCAAATAAGATATGTTTTAGGAGTGGTACTCGCCGTGGTCGCTGCAATAGTGTGTCTCTGCTGTTGTCTGCAGTGTGTGCCCTCCCTTCTAGCCATATGTCAAAAGGTGGCCGAAAGAGGGGTACACTCAACATTCCTCTATACTCCGTAGAGGTAGAAGAGGTAAACACAACCTCAACAAAGCCTGAGGATTATACTCCTGAAGGGTATATGGAATACCTAAAGGCTTACAAGCAAACAAAGGAAGAGCAGAGAAAGAACCATATAGTATAAGGTATATATATAAGGTTCTAAGAGGGGATTGATGGGTTATAAGTAACTCCATTTTGTCCTTTCAGCAACGTGCATTACATTTGGCCAGTGCACTTACAAAATCTCCCTTCTCCCTTCCCCCTTTTAGTATGTGAGAAACTTCCTGTGCGGTTTCAAGATACCCATACATTCCTTAGTTTGTAAGTTTGAACAGTCCTACCATATAGGGTCATCTTGGCTCAAGTGCCTGCTGGCCTATGTGTGTATACCTGATTGGTCAAATGCTGTTACTATGAGTCATCTATTATGTTAATGCAGAGCTCATGTGTGATCATACTATAGGTCAAACAAATGGTAACATATGATTGGATGTCAAGGAAGCTCAACCCCCTCTATTATAACTGTCTGCCAACTGTAAAATAAACCAGAATGGATTGGAACTAGACATGTGTTCAGTGTTCATCTGATTCATTCTCCCGGTACCGGATAAGGTTTAATTCAAGCTGATTACCGAAATCATGTGTCAGGGACACGTTAGGCAGAATAGTCGATATTGCCCAACACCATCAGTATCATGGCCACTGCCCCATCCCTTACTGCTCGCCTTCTTCATATTAAATCTAATATATAAAGCTGAGTGTGTGTGTGTCCGCTAAAGGGAATCCGCACCGTCGCATTTACAATCACGAAATTTGGCACACAGGTACATCAGGTGTCCGGGAAGGTTTTAGACCAGGTCCCAGCTCTCTAGGACTTACTGTTCCTGAGATATTCCCAAAAAATGCATTAGCCAAAAAAAGCTTGGTCACATGACCCTCATCAGACCATTAGCCTCCACATCACAGTTTAACTCCAGGTTTCCATAACAACCCAGCCATTTTTCTTCACTTCTGTAGGAGAGCGTTAAAGGAAATCTGTCACCAGGATAATCGCTATTGAAGTAAAGCCATGGCCTAATAGCACTTAGTACTTTATTTCAAGATGTGCCTTTGTTCCAGCAATAGATGTTTTAATCTTCTGAAAATCGAGTTTATTTGGTAAGCAAATGAGCCAGTCAGGTGCTCAGAGGGGCGTCACTCTTGCAGGAAGGAGCCCAGACACGCCCCCTGCCACAATGTGTCCATCCTTAAAAGGCGAACTTAAAACCCGCTAAGCCATGCCCTTGATCCAGTTTTGCCATGCCCCCTCCCACTCCTGAGACGAGGGGGATTGAAAAAATGAAGGGAAAAAATCAACTTCTGTCAGCTGCAGGGGTGGGAGGGAGGGTGACTTTCTCGATGCAGCTCACACTCAGACAGCACAGTGCTGCTGTCTTAGAGTGAGCTGTTCAAAAGGACACGCCCCCTATATGTTTAGGTCACGCCCCCTCCCACTCCTTACTAGACAGAGATTGAAAAAATAAAGTAAAAAATCATCTTCTAGGTCCCGCTAAGCCACACCCTGATCTGGTTAGGTCACGCCCCCTCCCACTCCTCAGCAGACAGGGATTGAAAAAATGAAGTTAAAAATCATCTTCTGTCAGCTACAGGGGTGGGAGGGACGGTGACTTTCTCCCAGCAGCTCACACTCAGACAGCATAGTACTGCTGTCTTAGAGTGAACTGTTCAAAAGGACATGCCCCCGATCCGGTTAGGCCATGCCCCCTCCCACTCCTTAGCCGACAGGGATTGAAAAAATTAAGTTAAAAATCAACTTCTGTCAGCTGCAGAGGTGGGAGGGAGGGTGACTTTCTCCCTGAAGCTCACACTGCTGCTGTCTTAGAGTGAGCTTTCAAAAGGACACGCCCCCGATCCAGTAATAGCCACTGTTAAGGGGACGGGCCCCTGTGGAGGTCACTATCAAGGGGGTGGTGTGCTGTGAAACTCACTGTTAAAGGGAAAGGCTGCTGTGAAGGTCAAAGTTAAGGGGGTGGGCTGCTGTGAAGGTCCAATTTTAAGGGACGGGGCACTGTGGGGGGGGGTCAGTGTTAAGGGGTGGGGGGCTATAGAGGTTAATGTTAACGGGGCGAAGTGCTGTAGATGTCACTGTTATTGTGGATAGTGTTGATATCTTTTAACGACACACAAACATTAAATGAAATAAATTAAATATACCCGAGCGAAGCCGGGTCCTTCATCTAGTGTTATATATGATTGAAAGTCTGTCACACGTACAGTAGCGTAGGATTTGGAAGCGTATGCGCAAACAAATTTAAAAAAGGTATTTGGGATGTGGAACCGTCACACAGGAGATATCCCGCAGATAATGTCAATGCTGTCACCAGCGGGTAATGAAAAATTACAGGGAATGTCATAGGGGTTTGGGATGAGGAAACGTTATACAGGAGAGGTTCCACTGGTAATGTCACTGTCCACAGCGTCTACGCAAAAAAGTACACTGTATGTCACAGATACATTTTTGAAGTGCACACGTTACACTGCAGATGTGGCCCTGGTAAGGTCACTGTCAGAAGTGGACACCGTCTACGGAAAAAGTACACTGTATGTCACAGATACATTTTTGAAGCGCACACATTACACTTTAGATGTGGCTCTGGTAATGTCATTGTCAGAAGCGGACACCGTCTATGGAAAAAGTACACTGGATATCACAGATAAATTTTTTCAGTGCACACGTTGCACTGCAGATGTGGGACTGGTTATGCTACTGTCTGAAGTGGACACCGTCTATTGAAAAAGTACACTGGATGTCACAGATATTTTTTGGATGCGCACACTTTACACTGGAGATGTGGCGCAGCTAATGTCACTGTCTGCAGCGGACACCGTCTACGGAAAAAGTACACTGGATGTCACAGATATTTTTTGGATGCGCACACTTTACACTGGACATGTGACGCAGCTAATCTCACTGTTCGCAGCGGACACCGTCTACGGAAAAAGTACACTGGATGTCACAGATATTTTTGGGATGCGCACACTTTACACTGGAGATGTGGCGCAGCTAATGCCACTGTCCGCAGTGGACACCGTCTACGGAAAAAGTACACTGGATGTCACAGATATTTTTTGGATGCGCACACTTTACACTGGAGATGTGACGCAGCTAATGTCACTGTTCGCAGCGGACACCGTCCACGGAAAAAGTACACTGGATGTCACAGATATTTTTTGGATGTGCACACTTTACACTGGAGATGTGGCGCAGATAATGTCACTGTCGGCAGCGGACACCGTCTACGGAAAAAGTACACTGGATGTCACAGATATTTTTTGGATGTGCACACTTTACACTGGAGATGTGACGCAGCTAATGTCACTGTTCGCAGCGGACACTGTCTATGGAAAAAGTACACTGGATGTCACAGATATTTTTTGGTATGCGCACACTTTACACTGGAGACTTGGCGCAGCTAATGTCACTGTCTGCAGCGGCCTAACTATTGTATGCTATTTAGCGCAGGATGCGCTAAAAATAGATATTGCTGACACACACAATAGAACTTAAAAGGACTTTTGGGTCTGTAAAGTTTTAGCTATTTAGCGCAGTTTGCGCTAAAAAAAGATATTGCTGCTGCCACACACAATAGTCCTTAAAAGGACTTTTGGGTCTCTGAAAAGTTTTGGTGGTAAAAATTTTCTTAAATCACTCCCTACACTGTCTGTCCCTTCCTCAGAACAGCTCTAACTAACTAAGAATGAGCCGAACATGCGTCATCAGATGCTATATAGCACACAATGATGCGTTCCGGCCAGCCATTCACTGTAATGTCAGCAGCCAACATGACTACGGCATTACAGTGAGGGCAGCACTTACCTGCACGTTTATTGGCTGTGTAGCAGGCAAGAAACGTGTGGGGCGGAGACTCTAGCATTGCGCTCTAGCACATGCGGTATTCGGCCGAATACCGCCATGTGCCGAGCATTGAGATGCTCGAGACGAACTGGTGTTCGGCCGAGCATGCTCGATCATCACTATTTAGAACATATAACTGCACCGCACAAGGGCAAATAAGACATAGAAATATTTCCATGTAATAAACTCTATTAATGGCTGTATAAAACAGCACTTGCACCCCAATAACAAGAACGTTTTGCTGCAATTACAGAGCTGTCTAACGGCAATTTGGATCCAAAAAAAATCACAGAAAAAACTTAGATAGAAACTTCCTGCATGGTATGATATATAAGTGTGCGGATGTCCCTGGTCATATTATTGAAGAAAATCACAGAAATAAGATAATAATGCACTTAGTGAAGTCCTCACTCTGATATGATAATATCTGAGACACTTAGCCAATATATTTTGATCAAAACACATCTGAGCCCACCTACCAAGCGCCAAGGTGGTCTCAGGTCAGGCGGGTCCTACGCTAAACCTACCTAAGCCATTGGGCTTCTATGTTCAGGAGCGCAGACGCCGCACATATGGTGTGCTGCTCCTAGTCACCTCCATGTGCATCAAGCAACCAATGGGAGGAGGAGAAAGCACACCTATATGTACCACCTAGTCAAGGCGCTCTATTGGATAGGAAGGGCAAAAGTGCAGAGGAATGCTACTCCCAACATAAAATAGGTGCGCATTCACACTTGAAGGTGCCACTCCCTCAAGCAAATACTACATAGATAAAAAAATAACTCACTGAAAAAACTAAGATAAAAACATCCTGCACGGTATAATATATAAATGTGCGGATGTCCTTGGCCATATTATTGAAGAAAATCACAGAAATAGGATAATAATGCACTTAGTAAAGTAGATGCAAGCATTATATATGGACAAAGTCCTCACTCTGATATGATAATATCTGAGACACTTAGCCAATATATTTTGATCAAAACACATCTGAGCCCGCCTACCAAGTGCCAAGGTGGTCTCAGGTCAGGCGGGTCCTACGCTAAACCTACCTAAGCCATTGGGCTTCTATGTTCAGGAGCGCAGACGCCGCACATATGGTGTGCTGCTCCTAGTCACCTCCATGTGCATCAAGCAACCAATGGGAGGAGGAGAGGAGCAAGCACACCTATATGTACCACCTAATCAAGTGGCTCTATTGGTTAGGAAGGGCAAAAGTGCAGAGGAATGCTACTCCCAAGATAAAATAGGTGCGCATTCACACTTGAAGGTGCCACTCTCTCAAGCAAATACTACATAGACAAAAAAAATCACAGAAAAAACTAAGATAAAAACATCCTGCACGGTATGATATATAAATGTGCGGATGTCCCTGGCCATATTATTGAAGAAAATCACAGAAATAAGATAATAATGCACTTAGTAAAGTAGATGCAAGCATTATATATGGACAAAGTCCTTACTCTGATATGATAATATCTGAGACACTTAGCCAATATATTTTGATCAAAACACATCTGAGCCCGCCTACCAAGCACCAAGGTGGTCTCAGGTCAGGCGGGTCCTACGCTAAACCTACCTAAGCCATTGGGCTTCTATGTTCAGGAGTGCAAACGCCGCACATATGGTGTGCTGCTCCTAGTCACCTCCATGTGCATCAAGCAACCAATGGAAGGAGGAGCAAGCACACCTATATGTACCACCTAATCAAGGCACTCTATTGGATAGGAAGGGCAAAATTGCAGAGGAATGCTACTCCCAATATAAAATAGGTCTGCGCTCCTGAACATAGAAGCTCAATGGCTTAGGTAGGTTTAGCGTAGGACCCGCCTGACCTGAGACCACCTTGGCGCTTGGTAGGCGGGCTCAGATGTGTTTTGATCAAAATATATTGGCTTAGTGTCTCAGATATTATCATATCAGAGTGAGTACTTTGTCCATATATAATGCTTGCATCTACTTTACTAAGTGCATTATTATCTTATTTCTGTGATTTTCGACAATTTGGATCCCCAGTAAGTGCAGCAAGGTGTAATTGGATTGTTCCTATCAACCAGGCTGTAACCTCCCCTACTGAACCCTGTTCAACATTAATGCTGTGGAATGATTCCTTCCTATCCTTTCCCTACACCTTGAATAATCTTTTGCTGCACTTGTAAATCATTTTTTTTTAGCACAATGAAGTTTTTTATAGCACTGTCCCTAGCGCCTGCTGACGTCTCTCCCTGCACTAAGTACACTGGAAATGGCAGAATCCAAGATGGCTGAGGCTATTTATAGGGCTGTGACATCACAGGGCTGGCTGGCTGCTGATTGACTGCATGCATGGCATTTCCAGAGAACCCTTTTAAATGGTGTACATTAAAAAAATGACATAAAATGATCTAAAAGAAACAAACTTACCTTAGCAACCTATCCCAGTGCACACTGCATTTCTTATAGTGCTCTTGAATAGCTGTTCTCAGGACTCCCGTAGAACTGAATGAAGCATGCTGGGAGTTGTAATTTAACCACAGCTGGCGTGCCAGAGGTTGCTAATCCCTGATCTAGTTTCTGACAACTTAAAGGGGTTCTCCAGGAATTAAGAAAATTAAAATACTTAAATATTACTTTTTTATAAATATATTTCCAAATACCTTTCATTAGTTATAATGGTTCATTTTGTCTGGGGAACAATCATTAGGAGAAATAAAATTGTTGTTGTCCTATTACTACACACAAAACCTGTCCTAATCACTCAGCAGGACAAGTTACTTTGCAGCACTGAGATAAAGAGCTGCCTCATCCTCTTTTCTGCTTGCCAGGGGTAATGATCCTGAATACAGATGATAAGATCTTCAGCTGAATCAATCTGGTAATGGAGTTCATGAGGAGACATGAAGTACAGAGAGGAGGTGGGGATGTGGATAATGAGCAGCAGCACTTGTATGCAGTCTCCATTACCTTACATTACCACTGTCCGTCCTCTCTGTACTTCATGTCTCCTCCATTCCTACAAAGATTCAGCTGAAGTTCTTATAATCTGTAATCAGTATAATAATCTCTGACAAGCAGGAGAGGAGGATGAGGCAGCTCCTTACGCCAGTGTTGTGAAGTAACTTGTGTAAGTCCTCCTGTGTGATTAGGACAGGTTTTTTCTGTACTTATAGGATGGCGGCTATTTCGTTTCTCCTAATGATTGTTTCCCAGACAAAACGAGCCGTTATAACTAATGAAAGGTATTTAGGTATCTAATCTTATCCTTCGCGATACTGTCTGCTGAGCTGTGTATCTAATATCCTATCCTGTGTGATAATGCCTGCTGAGCTGTGTATCTAATCATATCATGTGGGATACTGTCTGCTGAGCTGTGTATCTAATCCTATCATGTATGATACTGTCTGCTGAGCTTTGTATCTAATCCTATCCTGTGTGATACTGTCTGCTGAGCTGTGTAGCTAATCCTTGCTGAGCTGTGTATCTAATCCTATCCTGTGTGATACTGTCTACTGAGCTGTGTATCTAATCCTAACCTGTGTGATAGTCTGCTGAGCTATGTATCTAATCCCATCCTGTGTGATACTGTCTGCTGAGCTGTGTATCTAATCCTATCCTGTGTGATACTGTCTGCTGAGCTGTGTATCTAATATCCTATCCTGTGTGATACTGCCTGAGTTGTGTATCTAATATCCTATCCTGTGTGATACTGCCTGCTGAGCTGTGTATCTAATCCTGATATGACATATAACTGAATATTTAAGGACCTGCTAACTTCTAAAACCTGTGATCAGTTGTTATGGAAACCTGGAGTAGGACCTGCGAGCTTCTATTGGCTGATAAGAGACATGTGACCGTGTGTATGGCAGTTGGCATATGAAGAGAAACACTTGCAGGCTTGTATTGGCTAATGCAGGTCATTTTTGGGGAATATCTCAGGAACGGTACATCCTAAAGAGCTCAGACCAGCTCTATAACCTTCCCGGACACCTGATGTATCTGTTTACCAAATTTAGTTAAGATCGGTCAAGTCGTTTGGTCGCGCATAAAGAACAGACAGACAGAAACTCATTTTTATATACAGTTGCAAGAAAAGTGAACCCGTTCGAATGATATGGATTTCTGCCCAAATTGGTCATAAAATGTGATCTGATCTTCATCTAAGTCACAACAATAGACAATCACAGTCTTCCTAAACTAATAACACACAAAAAAATTAAATGTTACCATGTTTTTATTGAACACACCATGTAAACATTCACAGTGCAGGTGGAAAAAGTATGTGAACTCTTGGATTTAATAACTGGTTGAACCTCCTTTGGCAGCAATAACTTCAACCAAACGTTTCCTGTAGTTGCAGATCAGACGTGCACAAGGGTCAGGAGTAATTCTTGACCATTCCTCTTTACAGAACTGTTTCAGTTCAGCAATATTCTTGGGATGTCTGGTGTGAATTGCTTTCTTGAGGTCTTGCCACAGCATCTCAACCGGGTTGAGTACAGGACTCTGACTGGGCCACTCCAGAAGGCGTATTTTCTTCTGTTTAAGCCATTCTGTTTTTGATTTACTTCTATGCTTTGGGTCGTTGTCCTGTTGCAACACCCATCTTCTGTTGAGCTTCAGCTGATGGACAGATGGCCTTAAGTTCTCCTGCAAAATGTCTTGATAAACTTGGGAATTCATTTTTCCTTCGATAATAGCAATCTGTCCAGGTCCTGACGCAGCAAAGCAGCCCCAAACCATGATGCCCCCACCACCATACTTCACAGTTGGGATGAGGTTTTGATGTTGGTGGGCTGTGCCTTTTTTTTCTCCACAAATAGTGTTGTGTGTTTCTTCCAAACAACTCAACTTTGGTTTCATCTGTTCACAGAATATTTTGCCAGTACTGCTGTGGAACATCCAGGTGCTCTTGTGCAAACTGTAAACGTGCAGCAATGTTTTTTTTTGGACAGCAGTGGCTTCCTCTGTGGTATCCTCCCAATTAAATCCATTCTTGTTTAGTGTTTTACGTATCGTAGATTCGCTAACAGAGATGTTAGCATATGCCAGAGACTCAAGGATTCTTCTTCACCTCATTGAGCAGTCTGCGCTGTGCTTTTGCAGTCATCTTTACAGGAAGGCCACTCCTAGGGATATTAGCAGCATTTCTGAACTTTCTCCATTTATAGACAATTTGTCTTACCGTGGACTGATGAACAGCAAGGCTTTTGGACATACTTTTATAACCCTTTACAGCTTTATGCAAGTCAACAATTCTTAATCGTAGGTCTTCTGAGAGCTCTTTTGTGCGAGTCATCATTCACATCAGGCAATGCTTCTTGTGAAAAGCAAACCCAGAACTGGTGTGTGTTTTTTATAGGGCAGGGCAGCTGTAACCAACACCTCCAATCTCATCTCATTGATTGGACTCCAGTTGGCTGACACCTCACTCCAATTAGCTCTTGGAGATGTCATTAGTCTAGGGGTTCACATACTTTTTCCACCTGCACTGTGAATGTTTACATGGTGTGTTCAATAAAAACATGGTAACATTTAATTCTTTGTGTGTTATTAGTTTAAGCAGACTGTGGAGATCAGATCACATTTAATGACCAATTTGTGCAGAAACCCATATCATTCCAAAGGGTTTACATACTTTTTCTTGCAACTGTATATAAGGGACTTATATTTAAGCATTTTAATTTTCTAAATTCCCGGAGTATCCCTTTAAAATATTTCAGAACCATAGCCTGAATTACAACACTTCTGTCATCCCTGAGAGGGGCTTTTATTATTCAAACTGCATTGTTTGGCTTGACATTTAAGCTACAGTTCAGACATGACATAGTCAGATATATTTGGAGCTGTCACTGTAGACAAAGGATTCTTTTACACACTGTCAGGTGTCAGCAGTTTGTGAGGGCTTATGGAAACCACAATACCAGACAAATAAACAGCTGAGCATTACACACCAGTGTCATTATTCTATTAGGTGTATCATCAACTTTCATTTACTGTGTTTATTTTATGCTTTATTCTCTATAGGAAATAATCAAATCTGGCCACATTTCTTCCCTTAAGCACTGGCCTATTTTTTAACAACAAAGGAACTATTTCTGTGTCGCCTTGTTTTATAGTCACAATCTTTTATGTTAGCAAAACCTAAATTAACATCCCTGTAGCATATTAACAAAGCAAAACAGAGTCATGGATAATTTTATATCACAATCCCGAAAGTTGCAAGGAACTAGAGCACTATGTAGAAATATTTATTGCTGCAAGCATATTTCTTTAATATGCATAATACAATGATGCTGTGACTGAATCATATCAACTTATACCCATGCCTCTGTTCTTATTGTATACCGTATTTTTCACCCTATAAGACGCACCGGCCCATAAGACGCACCTAGGTTTTTGAGGAGGAAAATAAGAAAAAAAAAAATTTGAACCAAAAGGTGTGCTTTTGGTGGGTTTTGAATTTATTGTGGTCTGTGGATGGCGCACTGTTATGGGGGATCTGTGGGTGACGCACTGTTATGGGGGATCTGTGGGTGACGCACTGTTATGGGGGATCTGTGGGTGACGCACTGTTATGGCAGATCTGTGGGTGACACTGTTATGGGGGATCTGTGGGTGACACTGTTATGGGGGATCTGTGGGTGACACTGTTATGGGGGATCTGTGGGTGGCTCTTATTGGGGTCTCTGGATGGCACTCTTATGGGGATCTGTGTATGACAGTTATGGGGGGGATCTGTGGATGACACATATATAGCATCTTATATAGCATAACAGTGTCCCTGTAGTGTGAATGACCCTCAATACAGGGGGTGGGGGTCGCATCTGCTTTTATAATGACAGCGGGGCCCGTGCAGTGACTGTATTCTACTACACGGACCCCGCTCACTGTATATAATCATATCTGTAATAGTTAATTGTTATGTATATAATCGGGTAATCAGCTCCTGTATACTTACAACTACAAGCGCTCGGTAGCAGAGATGAGGGAGGAGGCAGGCCGGGAGGACGGGTGCTGGCAGCGTGAGGCACTACGTCATGCGCCCACGCCGCCTGCTTCATTCATAAAGTGGGCGGCGCAGGCGCGTGACGTAGTGACTCACGCTGCCAGCGCCCGTCCTCCCGGCCAGCCTCCTCCCTCCTCTCTGCTACCGAGCGCTTGTAATTGTAAGTATACAGGCGCTGATTACCCGATTATATACATAAAATTAACTATTACAGATACGATTATATACAGTGAGCAGGGCCCGTGTAGTAGAATACAGTCACTGCACGGGCCCCGCTGTCATTATAAAAGCAGATGCCGGCCCCCAGCCCCTCCTCCCTCTCAGCTGATACACCAGCCGCGCGGCATCGCGGCGGGTGTATCATTGAAAATTCTGCAAAATGCAGCATTCGCCCCATAAGACGCACTGCTATTTTCCCCCCACTTTTGGGGGGAAGAAGTGCGTCTTATATGGCGAAAAATACGGTATATATTGCTGTTTCTTCATATATTCTTGTAGTACGCCTGATGAAGAGACTGGTGATGTCTCGAAAGCTCGCTATGTAACATTATTACTTCTATTTTTGTTAGCCATTAAAAGGTATCAAACCTGCAATACTCTTATTTTGTTTCTCTTAATGGGCCATAGGAAATATGTGGCATATAAATTACACACATAAATCAGGGTTCATAGTTCCTAGTAACCCCAAAAGGTCTGAGGGGGTCTCCATTGTTCTCGGTCCATAGTCTGTAGGAAGGAGGCTAGCCCTCAGGCTCCTCCAGCAGCCCCAGTGACGGTTCAGTCCGTCATAATGCATGACTGTTTGTACATGAACCCCTGAATTGTAAAGCGCTGCAGAATATGTTGGCGCTATATAAATAAAGATTTGTATTATTATTATTAACTGGTCGTGCCAGCTCCCAATCATTTGCACACAACAGGACACTCTGTTAGTGTCCTCAGCTGCCTAGCCGAGACCGCCCGCTTACAGCGCTCACAGATACAAATGTCTCAAGTTTGTATTACGATCTTTTGTGCTTTTAACTGTACCAATTAACATTTTATGTATTCTATTAGCTTTGCAATATGTTATTCACATTAATTTTTTTAATTTGGTGCAATATATGCCATGCCCACTTTTCATTTGAAATGTGTTTTCCAGGGCTTTTTCAGTACAGTGGTCCCTCAAGACACAATGGGCTCAGGATCAGAGGCGGCTCTAGACTTTGTGAGGCCTTAGGCGAAACTCGAACATGAGGCCCCCACGAAGATTGTTCGGATTCTCGTGATCTTCCGTATGGCGCCCCGGCTCAGTCCTCAAGAAATAAGCTGCGTCAACCACCACATGGAGCGGTGGTGTGGTCAACACTTCCCCTCCATGTATCTCTATGGAAGACTCGGAGATACAGAAGTGCTGTATCTGCGGCTCTCCCATAGATATATGGATGGGGAGTGTTGACCACCGCTCCGGGCACAAGGAGATCTGGAGTACCATACAGGAGATCGTGGGGGATCCCATTGGCCGGACCCCCCCGATCAGACACTTATCTCCTATCCTTTGGATAGGGTATTTATTTTCCTATCCCGGAGTACCTCTTTAATATGCAGTGACATCACAGTAAAGGGTTAATATGCACAGTGACATCACAGTACAGGGTATACACAGTGATGTCACAGTCAGGGTTAAGCAGCTGCATGCTTGCAGCACATAGTACAGGGTGATCTTGTACCTTGGGCTTATATTCACTGGTCGGGCACCACTGTCTCTCTGTGGGCGGCAGCCAGACACGGACTGAGGTGAGGGCCTTGGCTCCTTCTTTTTCTCCCCTGCGTGGCTGCGCAGCGCTCTGGGGGCGGAGCTGGCAACGTTCAGAAGACGTGCCTGTGCGGCGGCACGCTCCGAGCCCCAGCAGCCACTGCTCTCTTAAAGAGACAGAGAGGGGCTCAGAGCGGCCTCGGGCCCCGCTGCGGCTCTTCCATACCATTAGTCCGCTTAGTCCACCTGCCAGGCGGCCGCGGAAGCCAATAATTGTACTCAGAGGCGTTGCTAGGGTCCCAGAAGATCCGGGGCCCAAGCCCCAATAAATATGGCCCAGTTCTCTAAATCGACCCTGCCCCGCACACCGCATTTTGCAGTACTTGCTATACAGCAGCACATACCTGTCACATCCAGGGCCTCCCAGGTGACGTCTCCTCTGATGTAAATCTTCTCTGTCATCATCTTCTCAACTCGGTCCGTACAACTTCTCTCAGCCGCCTCATCTCTGCAGAGTGTGACACACGGACATCTTAACTTCCTCACATTCCTATCATCACCCCCAACCTGGAGTCCCCACAGTGTTATCCTGTGCTCGCTGTGCCCCCCAATACCCCCAAATACTATCCTGAAGAAGGAGCCCCCCATAGTAATAGTACTCCTCATAGTCCCACCAATAGTAATTCCCTTCTAGAATGCCCTCATTAGTAATACTGCCCCCACACTGCCCCCATTATGAGATTAGCCCCCCACACTGCCTCATTAAGTAATTTGCCCCCACACTGCGCCACATTATGTAATTTGCCCCCACACTGCCCCACATTATGTAATTTGCCCCCACACTGCCTCCATTAAGTAATTTGCCCCCCACACTGCCTCACATTAAGTAATTTGCCCCCACATTGCCCCATTAAGTAATTTGCCCCCCACACTGCCCCACATTATGTAATTTGCCCCTACACTGCCCCACATTATGTAATTTGCCCCCACACTGCCCCACATTATGTAATTTGCCCCCACACTGCCTTCATTAAGTAATTTGCCCCCCACACTGCCTCACATTATGTAATTTTCCCCCCACATTGCCCCCCACACTGCCCCACATTATGTAATTTGCCCCCCACACTGCCCCCATTAAGTAATTTGTCCGCCACACTATCCCCCAGTAAGTAATTTCCCCCCCAAACTTCCTCACATTTTGTAATTTGCCCCCACACTGCCCCATTAAGTAATTTCCCCCTCACACTGCCCCACATTATGTAATTTGCCCCCCACACTGCCCCATTAAGTAATTTGTCCGCCACACTGCCCCCTATTAAGTAATTTGCCCCCCACACTGCCTCACATTATGTAATTTGCCCCCCACATTGCCCCCATTAAGTAATTTGCCCCCCACACTGCCCCATTAAGTAATTTCTACACCACACTGCCCCCCATTAAGTAATTTTCCCCCCACACTGCCTCACAATATGTAATTTGCCAGGCCCCCCACATTAAGTAATTTGCCCCCCACCTTGTACTTGTTCCGCTGATCTGCTAGGCTGCTGCGCGGGCATGAGTTCAGTCACTTCAGAGCGCAAACCCCGTCCTGCAGCGCTTAATCCCGCGAGACCCGTGACCTCCCCCGGCGTGTCTTGAGGGATCACGCTCCAAAGTGACTGAATTCATGACCGCGCAGCAGCCTAGCAGATCAGCGGAACAAGTACAATGGGGGTGGGGAATTGCATTCAGGGTACTTGCGGCGGTGTCGGGTGGGAGCCAGAGTAAGGCCCACACCAGCGCGAAGCCTTAGGCAGTGGCCTAAGTGGCCTAATGGAAGAGCCGCCTCTGCTCAGGATACAATATTTTCAACATACAATGGTCTTTTCTGACCCATCATAAGTTGAAACTAAACTCAACATACAATGTCTCGGACTCAGATCCATCCAATCAAGGTCACTTCTCTGATAAATAGATGTATTAGTTGCCAGTTAGCAGCTATTCCTGACTGTTATATGTAAGGACTTGTTTTATATGTCTTAGTTATCTGCTTATATGTCTTAAATCTTAATTTTCTCTTATCTTGGATAACATTTTGGGGCTGTGGAACCGATTACTCAACTTACAATGGTTTCAACATAAAATGGTCGTCCTGGAACCAATTAATATTGTAACTTGAGGGACCACTGTATAAATATAGCCATGCATATGCCTATGTCTTGTACCCAATGCTTGTATAAAGAAGGGGTTTGTGTCCCTGAAACAAGTCACAATTTTGGAATTAAAATTGAAATCATCTTGAATAACGTTGGAGTTTGGCGCTGGCCTTTCTTTTATCCACAGGTTTGAGACACTATCAGTGCCTCAGATTTCTTCTTCACAATCCTTTGACAACCTGCTTTTCCGCCGGCGAGGATCCATGATCTTCTGCCTCCGTGATTTCACCCATTACATGCTTAATCAGTGGTTGTGACTAGGGATGAGTGAACCCGAACTGTATAGTTCGGGTTCGTACCGAATTTTGGGGTGTCCGTGACACGGACCCGAACCCGAACATTTTCGTAAAAGTCCGGGTTCGAGTTCTGTGTTCGGCGCTTTCTTGGCGCTTTTTGAAAGGCTGCAAAGCAGCCAATCAACAAGCATCATACTACTTGCCCCAAGAGGCCATCACAGCCATGCCTACTATTGGCATGGCTGTGATTGGCCAGTGCAGCATGAGACCCAGCCTCTATATAAGCTTGGGTCACGTAGCGCTGCACGTCACTCTGCTGATACAAGTGTAGGGAGAGGTTGCAGCTGCGAAGTAAGGGCGAGATTAGGCAGTGATTAACTCCTCCAAAAGACTTCAATTGCTCACTGTTTTTAGGCTGCCCAGAGCGTTTTTCAGTCACTTTTTTCTGGGGTGATCGTCGGCCATTTTGTGGCTTGTGTTGCGCCAGCACAAGCTACCACCAAGTCCATTTAACCATCAATAGTGTGGTTATTTTTTGCTATATCCTACATCAGGGTCAAGCTGTCATCAAGTGCATTTAACCATCAATAGTGTGGTTATTTTTTGGCCATATACTACATCAGGGGCAAGTTGAGCCTGTCACCCAGTGCCTAAAAAATAGGCCTCACATTTATATTCATCCAAATCTGTCATTACTGTTTTAGCTGGTCAAGTTATTTAGTGTCCGTCAAAGCACAGTTTTTGTTCTGGGTTGAAAAACAATTCCCAATTTTGCAATTCTCAAAATTAGTGGTTTCTGCTGTATCAGGCCTACTTTAAATCTATCCCTAAAAGGGTATATTAGATTCAAGGTGCTGATAGGGTAATTCTCAAGAACTTCACACACACGCTACAGTGCAGATCCAAGTCTAATTCTGTGATTAAACGTATACCTGTCACCCAGCGCCTAAAAAATAGGCCTCACATTTATATTCATCCAAATCTGTCATTACTGTTTTAGCTGGTCAAGTTATTTAGTGTCCGTCAAAGCACAGTTTTTGTTCTGGGTTGAAAAACAATTCCCAATTTTGCAATTCTCAAAATTAGTGGTTTCTGCTGTATCAGGCCTACTTTGAATCTATCCCTAAAAGGGTATATTAGATTCAAGGTGCTGATAGGGTAATTCTCAAGAACTTCACACACACGCTACAGTGCAGATCCAAGTCTAATTCTGTGATTAAACGTATACCTGTCACCCAACGCCTAAAAAATAGGCCTCACATTTATATTCATCCAAATCTTTCATTACTGTTTTAGCTGGTCAAGTTATTTAGTGTCCGTCAAAGCATAGTTTTTGTTCTGGGTTGAAAAACAATTCCCAATTTTGCAATTCTCAAAATTAGTGGTTTCTGCTGTATCAGGCCTACTTTAAATCTATCCCTAAAAGGGTATATTAGATTCAAGGTGCTGATAGGGTAATTCTCAAGAACTTCACACACACGCTACAGTGCAGATCCAAGTCTAATTCTGTGATTAAACGTATATCTGTCACCCAGAGCCTAACAAATAGGCCTCACATTTATATTCATCCAAATCTGTCATTACTGTTTTAGCTGGTCAAGTTATTTAGTGTCCGTCAAAGCACAGTTTTTGTTCTGGGTGGAAAAACAATTCCCAATTTTGCAATTCTCAAAATTAGTGGTTTCTGCTGTATCAGGCCTACTTTAAATCTGTCCCTAAAAGGGTATATTAGATTCAAGGTGCTGATAGAGTAATTCTCAAGAACTTCACACACACGCTACAGTGCAGATCCAAGTCTAATTCTGTGATTAAACGTATACCTGTCACCCAGCGCCTAAATAATAGGCCTCAAATTTATATTCAGCTAAATCTGTCATTACTGGTGTGCCTGTATTAGTGTAATACGGTACCTAAATAGATAGCCAGATAGTGTTAGGTGTCTGTAAAAAAAAGGCCTAAATTTGAATTCAATACATTGGCCCGAATAATATTTTTCTTATTGTGGTGAACGGTAACAATGAGGAAAACATCTAGTAAGGGACGCGGACATGGTCGTGGTGGTGTTAGTGGACCCTCTGGTGCTGGGAGAGGACCTGGCTGTTCTGCCACAGCCACATGTCCTAGTGTACCAACTACCTCAGGTCCCAGTAGCCGCCAGAATTTACAGCGATATTTTGTGGGGCCCAATGCCGTTCTAAGGATGGTAAGGCCTGAGCAGGTACAGGCATTAGTCAATTGGGTGGCCGACAGTGCATCCAGCACGTTCACATTATCTCCCACCCAGTCTTCTGCAGAAAGCGCACAGATGGCGCATGAAAACCAAGCCCATCAGTCTGTCACATCACCCCCATGCATATCAGGGAAACTGTCTGAGCCTCAAGTTATGCAGCAGTCTCTTATGCTGTTTGAAGACTCTGCTGGCAGGGTTTCCCAAGGGCATCCACCTAGCCCTTCCCCAGGGGTGGAAGAGATAGAATGCACTAACGCACAACCACTTATGTTTCCTGATGATGAGGACATGGGAATACCACCTCAGCACGTCTCTGATGATGACGAAACACAGGTGCCAACTGCTGCGTCTTTCTGCAGTGTGCAGACTGAACAGGAGGTCAGGGATCAAGACTGGGTGGAAGACGATTCAGGGGACGATGAGGTCCTAGACCCCACATGGAATGAAGGTCGTGCCACTGACTTTCACAGGTCGGAGGAAGAGGCAGTGGTGAGACCGAGCCAACAGCGTAGCAAAAGACAAAGAGGGAGCAGTGGGCAAAAGCAGAACACCCGCCGCCAAGAGACTCTGCCTGCTACTGACCGCCGCCATCTGGGACTGAGCACCCCAAAAGCAGCTTCAAGGAGTTCCCTGGCATGGCACTTCTTCAAACAATGTGCTGACGACAAGACCCGAGTGGTTTGCACGCTGTGCTATCAGAGCCTGAAGCGAGGCATTAACGTTCTGAACCTTAGCACAACCTGCATGACCAGGCACCTGCATGCAAAGCATGAACTGCAGTGGAGTAAACACCTTAAAAACAAGGAACTCACTCAGGCTCCCCCTGCTACCTCTTCTGCTGCTGCCGCCTCGGCCTCTTCTGCTGCTGCCGCCTCGGCCTCTTCCTCCGCCTCTGGAGGAACGTTGGCACCTGCCGCCCAGCAAACATGGGATGTACCACCAATACCACTACCTCCGTCACCAAGCATCTCAACCATGTCACACGGCAGCGTTCAGCTCTCCATCTCACAAACATTTGAGAGAAAGCGTAAATTCCCACCTAGCCACCCTCGATCCCTGGCCCTGAATGCCAGCATTTCTAAACTACTGGCCTATGAAATGCTGTCATTTAGGCTGGTGGACACAGACAGCTTCAAACAGCTCATGTCGCTTGCTGTCCCACAGTATGTTGTTCCCAGCCGGCACTACTTCTCCAAGAGAGCCGTGCCTTCCCTGCACAAGCAAGTATCCGATAAAATCAAGTGTGCACTGCGCAACGCCATCTGTGGCAAGGTCCACCTAACCACAGATACGTGGACCAGTAAGCACGGCCAGGGACGCTATATCTCCCTAACTGCACACTGGGTAAATGTAGTGGCAGCTGGGCCCCAGGCGGAGAGCTGTTTGGCGCACGTCCTTCCGCCGCCAAGGATCGCAGGGCAACATTCTTTGCCTCCTGTCTCCTCCTCCTCCTACTCAGCTTCCTCCTCCTCTTCTTCCACCTGCTCATCCAGTCAGCCACACACCTTCACCACCAACTTCAGCACAGCCCGGGGTAAACGTCAGCAGGCCGTTCTGAAACTCATATGTTTTGGGGACAGGCCCCACACCGCACAGGAGTTGTGGGGGGGTATAGAACAACAGACCGACAAGTGGTTGCTGCCGGTGAGCCTCAAGCCCGGCCTGGTGGTGTGCGATAATGGGAGAAATCTCGTTGCAGCTCTGGGACTAGCCGTTTGGACGCACATCCCTTGCCTGGCGCATGTGCTGAATTTGGTGGTGCAGAAGTTCATTCACAACTACCCCGACATGTCAGAGCTGCTGCATAAAGTGCGGGCCGTCTGTTCGCGCTTCCGGCGTTCACATCCTGCCCCTGCTCGCCAGCGTAACTTCGGCCTTCCCGCTCACCGACTCATATGCGACGTGCCCACCAGGTGGAACTCCACCTTGCATATGCTGGACAGACTGTGCGAGCAGCAGCAGGCCATAGTGCAGTTTCAGCTGCACCACGCACGGGTCAGTCGCACTGCGGAACAGCACCACTTCACCACCAATGACTGGGCCTCCATGCGAGACCTGTGTGCCCTGTTGCGCTGTTTCGAGTACTCCACCAACATGGCCAGTGGCGATGACGCCGTTATCAGCGTTACAATACCACTTCTATGTCTCCTTGAGAAAACACTTAGGGTGATGATGGAAGAGGAGGTGGCCCAGGAGGAGGAGGAGGAAGAGGGGTCATTTTTAGCACTTTCATGCCAGTCTCTTCGAAGTGACTCAGAGGGAGGTTTTTTGCAACAGCATAGGCCAGGTACAAATGTGGCCAGACAGGGCCCACTACTGGAGGACGAGGAGGACGAGGATGAGGAGGAGGTGGAGGAGGATGAGGATGAAGCAGGTTCACAGCGGGCTGGCACCCAACGCAGCTCGGGCCCATCACTGGTGCGTGGCTGGGGGGAAACGCAGGACGATGACGATACGCCTCCCACAGAGGACAGCTTGTCCTTTCTTCTGGGCAGCCTGGCACACATGAGCTGCAGTGCCTGCGCAACGACAGCAGAGTTGCCCACATTTTAACGTGTGCGGACTACTGGGTTGCCATCCTGCTGGATCCACGGTACAAAGACAATGTGCCCACCTTACTTCATGCACTGGAGCGTGATAGTAAGATGCGCGAGTACAAGCGCACGTTGGTAGACGCGCTACTGAGAGCATTCCCAAATGTCACAGGGGAACAAGTGGAAGCCCAAGGCGAAGGCAGAGGAGGAGCAAGAGGTTGCCAACGCAGCTGTGTCACGGCCAGCTCCTCTGAGGGCAGGGTTAGCATGGCAGAGATGTGGAAAAGTTTTGTCACCACGCCACAGCTAACTGCACCACCACCTGATACGGAACGTGTTAGCAGGAGGCAACATTTCAATAACATGGTGGAACAGTACCTGTGCACACCCCTCCACGTACTGACTGATGGTTCGGCCCCATTCAACTTCTGGGTCTCCAAATTGTCCACGTGGCCAGAGCTAGCCTTTTATGCCTTGGAGGTGCTGGCCTGCCCGGCGGCCAGCGTTTTGTCTGAACGTGTATTCAGCACGGCAGGGGGCGTCATTGGAGACAAACGCAGCCGCCTGTCTACAGCCAATGTGGACAAGCTGACGTTCATAAAAATAAACCAGGCATGGATCCCACAGGACCTGTCCATCTCTTGTGCAGATTAGACATTAACTACCTCCCCTTAACCATATATTATTGTACTCCAGGGCACTTCCTCATTCAATCCTATTTTTATTTTCATTATACCATTATATTGCGGGGCAACCCAAAGTTGAATGAACCTCTCCTCTGTCTGGGTGCCGGGGACTAAAAATATCTGACAGTGGCCTGTTCCAGTGGTGGGTGACATGAAGCCTGATTCTCTGCTATGACATGAAGACTGATTCTCTGCTGACATGAAGCCAGATTCTATGTTATGGGACCTCTCTCCTCTGCCTGGGTGCCGGGGACTAAAAATATCTGACAGTGGCCTGTTCCAGTGGTGGGTGACATGAAGCCTGATTCTCTGCTATGACATGAAGACTGATTCTCTGCTGACATGAAGCCAGATTCTCTGCTATGGGACCTCTCTCCTCTGCCTGGGTGCCTGGGCCTAAATATGTGACAATGGACTGTTCCAGTGGTGGGTGACGTGAAGCCTGATTCTATGCTATGACATGAAGACTGATTCTCTGCTGACATGAAGCCAGATTCTCTGTTATGGGACCTCTCTCCTCTGCCTGGGTGCCTGGTCCTAAATATCTGACCATGGACTGTTCCAGTGTTGGGTGACGTGAAGCCTGATTCTCTGCTATGACATGAAGACTGATTCTCTGCTGACATGAAGCTAGATTCTCTGTTACGGGACCTCTCTCCTCTGCCTGGGTGCCTGGGCCTAAATATCTGACAATGGACTGTTCCAGTGTTGGGTGACGTGAAGCCTGATTCTCTGCTATGACATGCAGACTGATTCTCTGCTGACATGAAGCCAGATTCTCTGTTACGCGACCTCTCTCCTCTGCCTGGGTGCCTGGGCCTAAATATCTGACAATGGACTGTTCCAGTGTTGTGTGACGTGAAGCCTGATTCTCTGCTATGACATGAAGACTGATTCTCTGTTACGGAACCTCTCTCCTCTGCCTGGGTGCCTGGGCCTAAATATCTGACAATGGACTGTTCCAGTGTTGGGTGACGTGAAGCCTGATTCTCTGCTATGACATGCAGTCTGATTCTCTGCTGACATAAAGCCAGATTCTCTGTTATGGGACCTCTCTCCTCTGCCTGGGTGCCTGGGCCTAAATATCTGACAATGGACTGTTCCAGTGTTGTGTGACGTGAAGCCTGATTCTCTGCTATGACATGAAGACTGATTCTCTGTTACGGAACCTCTCTCCTCTGCCTGGGTGCCTGGGCCTAAATATCTGACAATGGACTGTTCCAGTGTTGGGTGACGTGAAGCCTGATTCTCTGCTATGACATGCAGTCTGATTCTCTGCTGACATAAAGCCAGATTCTCTGTTATGGGACCTCTCTCCTCTGCCTGGGTGCCTGGGCCTAAATATCTGACAATGGACTGTTCCAGTGTTGTGTGACGTGAAGCCTGATTCTCTGCTATGACATGAAGACTGATTCTCTGTTACGGGACCTCTCTCCTCTGCCTGGGTGCCTGGGCCTAAATATCTGACAATGGACTGTTCCAGTGGTGGGTGACGTAAAGCCTGATTCTCTGCTATGACATGCAGAC
The DNA here is from genome assembly GCF_905171765.1 of Bufo bufo. Classification (NCBI taxonomy): domain Eukaryota; kingdom Metazoa; phylum Chordata; class Amphibia; order Anura; family Bufonidae; genus Bufo; species Bufo bufo. Next base: position 364,524,027 of record NC_053393.1, read on the forward strand.
TGATTCTCTGCTGACATGAAGCCAGATTCTCTGTTATGGGACCTCTCTCCTCTGCCTGGGTGCCTGGGCCTAAATATCTGACAATGGACTGTTCCAGTGTTGGGTGACGTGAAGCCTGATTCTCTGCTATGACATGCAGACTGATTCTCTGCTGACATGAAGCCAGATTCTCTGTTACGGGACCTCTCTCCTCTGCCTGGGTGCCTGGGCCTAAATATCTGACAATGGACTGTTTTAGTGTTGTGTGACGTAACCATGATTCTCTGCTATGACATGCAGACTGATTCTCTGCTGACATGAAGCCAGATTCTCTGTTATGGGACCTCTCTCCTCTGCCTGGGTGCCTGGGCCTAAATATCTGACAATGGACTGTTCCAGTGTTGGGTGACGTGAAGCCTGATTCTCTGCTATGACATGAAGACTGATTCTCTGCTGACATAAAGCCAGATTCTCTGTTACGGGACCTCTCTCCTCTGCCTGGGTGCCGGGGCCTAAATATATGACAATGGACTGTTACAGTGGTGGGTGACGTGAAGCGAGATTCTCTGCTATGACATGAAGACTGATTCTCTGCTGACGTGAAGCCATATTCTCTGCTATGGGACCACTCTCCAATTGATATTGGTTAATTTTTATTTATTTTATTTTTATTTTAATTCATTTCCCTATCCACATTTGTTTGCAGGGGCTTTACCTACATGTTGCTGCGTTTTGCAGCCCTCTAGCTCTTTCCTGGGCTGTTTTACAGCCTTTTTAGTGCCGAAAAGTTCGGGTCCCCATTGACTTCAATGGGGTTTGGGTTCGGGACGAAGTTCGGGTCGGGTTCGGATCCCGAAACCGAACATTTCCGGGAAGTTCGGCCGAACTTCTCGAACCCGAACATCCAGGTGTTCGCTCAACTCTAGTTGTGACTGATCACAACCCAAAAAGTTGAGAGCATTACCTATAGCTACACTCGTGTGAATACAGGTGACATTACTGTACTACCCTATGTGGTGCTTGGCGCTGTATTTTTATTAATTTAATCTTTGTGTATAAAAAGACTGCTGTGTATATAAGATGGGACCTGAGGGGCAGAAACAGATAGTGGGGCTGGTACAGCTTCTTATGCATGCAACATATTAAACTCCATCTTATTTCTTTTTTCAGGACCTAAAATGGAGGCACTGAGTTACAGGACATTATGTCAAAAGAACCCTCAAGGAAATATTTTCTACTCTCCACTAAGTATCTCATCAGCATTGGCCATGATATTCTTAGGTACAAAAGGTAAAACTGTTGAACAAGTGTCCAAGGTAGGTAACATATACCTAGATAGTACCCATTGCCTATGGTGGCTCTTAATCTACAATCAGAAAATGCATATGCAATGTAATATTATTCTAAGCAGAATGCAAACATTTCTGTAAGGTTGTGAAGTTTATGCAACTGCTTATTGCCCTTGGTATCAAGAATCACCACATGAGTTCTGAGCTGTATATTTCTTCATTATTATTATATCCTGTAGTATCATAGGTCAGTTCTCTGAGTCAACTAAAACCATAGTAATTTGCTTCTTATCAGCTAAGGATATCTAATGATCATAGTCTCACCATAACAACCCATGCCGTAAGAATGCTTAACCGCTTGCCGCACACGTAACACTGATAGGCGTCCGGGCGGCAGCGCTCTCAGGTCTCAGCGACGGCTATTGGCATCATCTCGTGAGACCCGAGATTTCCTGTGAACGCGCGCTCACAGGAGCGCGCATTCACAGGATCGCGCAGTTCACAAGTTGATCTACAGCCTGCCAGCGTTGATCATTCGCTGGCAGGCTGTAGATGTTAAAAAAAATCGCATCAGAAAGGTATATTAGACGCTGTTTTGCTAACAGCGTCTGATATACCTGCTACCTGGTCCTCTGGTGGCCCCTTTTGCTTGGTTCGACCACCAGAGGACACAGGCAGCTCTGTAAGTAGCACCAAGAACCACACTACACTACACACACCCCCTCCTGTCACTTATTAACCCCTTATTAACCCCTGATCATCCCATATAGACTCCCTGATCACCCCCCTGTCATTGATCACCCCCCTGTAAGGCTCCATTCAGACGTCCGTATGTGTTTTGCGGATCCGCGGATCCGCAAAACATGGACACCGGCAATGTGCTTTCCGCATTTTGCGGATACGCACATTGCCAGAACTATATAGAAAATGCCTTTTCTTGTCCGCAATTGCGGACAAGAATAGAACATGTTCTAAATTTTTGCGGAACGGAAGTGTGGACCCGGAAGTGCAGATCCGCAATTCCGGATCCGAGCGGGACAAAGTCTGTCCCCATAGAAATGAATGGGTCTGCAATTCCGTTCCGCAAAATGCGGAACAGAATTGCGGACGTGTGAATGGGGCCTAAGGGTCCCTTATCACCGCCAGTTAGTTAGCTACTTGTTAGGTAGTTAGCGCCCAGCCCACCGCACCGCAGTCACTGATTAGTCGCTGATTAGCGTCATCGCTGTCACTAATCAGCACTAGTACTATATAGTATCTGTACGTGATCAAGACTGATCGCAATCAGATCTACACTCACCTAAAGAATTATTAGGAACACCTGTTCTATTTCTCATTAATGCAATTATCTAGTCAACCAATCACATGGCAGTTGCTTCAATGCATTTAGGGGTGTTGTCCTGGTCAAGACAATCTCCTGAACTCCAAACTGAATGTCAGAATGGGAAAGAAAGGTGATTTAAGCAATTTTGAGCGTGGCATGGTTGTTGGTGCCAGACGGGCCGGTCTGAGTATTTCACAATCTGCTCAGTTACTGGGATTTTCACGCACAACCATTTCTAGGGTTTACAAAGAATGGTGTGAAAAGGGAAAAACATCCAGTATGCGTCAGTCCTGTGGGCAAAAATGCCTTGTGGATGCTAGAGGTCAGAGGAGAATGGGCCGACTGATTCAAGCTGATAGAAGAGCAACGTTGACTGAAATAACCACTCGTTACAACCGAGGTATGCAGCAAAGCATTTGTGAAGCCACAACATGCACAACCTTGAGGCGGATGGGCTACAACAGCAGAAGACCCCACCGGGTACCACTCATCTCCACTAGAAATAGGAAAAAGAGGCTACAATTTGCACGAGCTCACCAAAATTGGACTGTTGAAGACTGGAAAAATGTTGGTCTGATGAGTCTCGATTTCTGTTGAGACATTCAAATGGTAGAGTCCGAATTTGGCGTAAACAGAATGAGAACATGTATCCATCCTCTGATGGCTACTTCCAGCAGGAAAATGCACCATGTCACAAAGCTCGAATCATTTCAAATTGGTTTCTTGAACATGACAATGAGTTCACTGTACTAAAATGGCCCCCACAGTCACCAGATCTCAACCCAATAGAGCATCTTTGGGATGTGGTGGAACGAGAGCTTCGTGCCCTGGATGTGCATCCCTCAAATCTCTATCAACTGCAAGATGCTATCCTATCAATATGGGCCAACATTTCTAAAGAATGCTATCAGCACCTTGTTGAATCAATGCCACATAGAATTAAGGCAGTTCTGAAGGCAAAAGGGGGTCCAACACCGTATTAGTATGGTGTTCCTAATAATTCTTTAGGTGAGTGTATATCAGTACATTAGGGTCACCCTAGGCTCTACAAAAAACGCAATGTTCGCCCGATCAGGTCTGATCTTGTGCGCACACTTGCGTTCAGGCCGCCCCACCGCAGTGACAGAATTTTTTTTTTCTGATCACTGAAAAAACACCGTAAAATCGCTGCGGCGCTATAAAGATCACTTTTGAGCTTTTTGGATCTTTATTAGCGATCGCAGCTTTTTTTTTTTGCACATTTTTTGGCAGAGATTTTTTCATCCACATTGATCGATGCGAATTAAGAAATCTGTGCCGTTCATTTTTTCTTTCAGCCAAGAGACTGAACGAAAAAATAAATAAAATCTTATTACCCGTATGCTCAATATAAGGCCTCATACACACGACCGTGACATTTTTTGCGGTCCGCAAACCGCGGATCCGCAAAAAACGGAAGGCGCCCATGTTGCCTTCCGCAATTTGCGGAACGGAACGGGTGCCGGCAATATAAATGCCTATTCTTGTCCGCAAAGCGCGGACAAAAATAGGACATGTTATTTTTTTTAGCGGGGCCGCGGAACGGAGCCACGGATGCGGACAGCACACAGAGTGCTGTCCGCATCTTTTGCGGCCCCATTAAAATGAATGTGTGTGTGTTTGGGATGCGGACCCAAACAACGGTCGTGTGCATGAGGCCTAAGGAGAATAGCAGAAACTCCTAATGCTGGCCATACATGTAATAATTGCGGAGACCCTCAAATACCAGGGCAGTACAAACACCCCACAAATGACCCCATTTTGGAAAGAAGACACCCCAAGGTATTCACTGAGGGGCATATTGAGTCCATGAAAGATTGAACTTTTTGTCACAAGTTAGCGGAAACGGAGACTTTGTGAGAAAAAACAAAAAAACTAAAATTTCCGCTAACTTGTGCCAAAAAAAATAATCTTCTATGAACTCTCCATGCCCCTCACGGAATACCTTGGGGTGTCTTCTTTCCAAAATGTGGTCACATCTGGGGTATTTATACTGCTCTGGCATTTTAGGGGCCCTAAAGCGTGAGAAGAAGTCTGGAATGCAAATGCCTAAAAATGCCCTCCTAAAAGGTACTCGTTGGACTTTCGGCCCCTTTGCGCATCTTGGCTGCAAAAAAGTGTCACTCATGTGGTATCGCCATACTCAGGAGAAGTAGGGCAATGTGTTTTGGGGTGTATTTTTACATATGCCCATTCTGGGTGAGAGAAATATCTCTGTAAATTGACAACTTTGTATAAAGAAATGGAAAAAGTTGTCATTTACAGAGATATTTCTCACACACAGTATGGGTATATGTAAAAATACACCCCAAAACACATTGCCCTACTTCTTCTGAGTACGGCGATACCACATGTGTGACACTTTTTTGCAGCCTAGGTGCGCAAAGGGGCCCAAATTCCAATGAGTACTTTTAGGATTTCACAGGGCATTTTTACGCATTAGGATTCCAAACTACTTCTCACGCTTTAGGGCCCCTAAAATGCCAGGGCAGTATAAATACCCCACAAGTGACCCCATTTTAGAAAGAAGACACCCCAAGGTATTCCGTGAGGGGTATGGTGAGTTCATGTAAAATTTTATTTTTTGTCACAAGTTAGTGGAATATGAGACTTTGTAAGAAAAAAAATGAAAGAAAATTTCCGCTAACTTGTGCCAAAAAAAAAAATCTTCTATGTACTCGCCATGCCCCTCACGGAATACCTCGGGGTGTCTTCTTTCCAAAATGGGGCCACTTGTGGGGAATTTATACTGCCCTGGCATTTTAGGGGCCCTAAAGCGTGAGAATTAGTTTGGAATACAAATGCGTAAAAATGCCCTGTGAAATCCTAAAAGTACTCATTGGAATTTGGGCCCCTTTGCGCACCTAGACTGCAAAAAAGTGTCACACATGTAGTATCGCCGTACTCAGAAGAAGTAGGGCAATGTGTTTTGGGGTGTATTTTTACATATACCCATACTGTGTGTGAGAAATATCTCTGTAAATGACAACTTTTTAATTTTTTTTATACAAAGTTGTCAATTTACAGAGATATTTCTCTCACCCAGCATGGGTATATGTAAAAATACACCTCAAAACACATTTCCCTACTTCTTCTGAGTACGGCGATACCCCATGTGTGACACTTTTTTGCAGCCTAGGTGCGTAAAGGGGCCGAAAGGCCAACGAGTACCTTTAGGCTTTACAGGGTTGCTCACAATTTAGCCCCACCCAAAATGCCAGAACAGTAAACACACTTCACAAATGACCCCATTTCGGAAAGTAGACACCCCAAGGTATTTACTGAGGGGCATAGTGAGTCCGTGGGAGATTTTTTTTTTTTCCAGAAGTTAGCAGAAATGGAAACTTATTTTTTTTCCTCAGAAAGTGTCATTTTCCGCTAACTTGTGAATTTTTTTTTTAATCATACATGAACTCACCATTCCCCTCCACGAATACTTTGGGGTGTCTTCTTTCTAAAATGGGGTCATTTGGGGGGTATTTATACTATCCTGGCATTCTAGCACCTCAAGAAACATGACAGGTGCTCAGAAAGTCAGAGCTGCTTCAAAATGCGGAAATTCTAATTTTTGTACCATAGTTTGTAACCGCTATAACTTTTGCGCAAACCAATAAATATACACTTATTGGATTTTTTTTAATCAAAGACATGTAGCACAATAAATTCTGACACAAACTTGTATAGAAATGTAATTATATTTGAACAATTTTACCAGAAAAAGTTAAAAATACACTTTTTTTGAGAAAATTGCGGTCTATTTTGATTAATATCAGAAAAATGAAAAATCTCAGCAGCAATCAAATACCACCAAAAGAAAGCTGTATTTGTGAGAAGAAAAGGAGGTAAAATTCATTTGGGTGCCAAGTTGCATGACCGAGTAATAAACCGTTAAAGTTGTGAAGTGCCGATTTGTAAAAAAGGGCCTGGTCACTAGGGGGGTATAAACCTGTGGTCCTTAAGTAGTTAATGTAGACATCATTAGGTTGTAAAAAATTACTCATGTACCCAGTGAACTTTAGACTTGCAATTTGTAACCATACACAATGCTGCTAACATGAGTTTGTTACAAGAGTTTTTTATTTATTTATTAGAGTGACTAAATCAATATAAGGAAAGCGCAATCATTAGCAGGTTCTACTGCTGTGTGCTAACGTTGTGCTGGCCACACATAGAAAAACCAATACTCAATGGCCACACAATTTTGAAGATAATTCTAGGGGCCTGCTGTACTGCTACATGCAAATATTACCTGCTATTACCTGCTCATACAGTAACAGGCAGCAGCAAGATTATAGGGGTCCCTGCAGAGACTTCATGAAGGGTACTGGCTGACCTGTGTCTGTAGCTAGAAGTCGTCTCCGCCACCAGATGCATCTATAATAAACTAGGTAGTTTGTGAAATAATCTACCCAATTTTTTATATGGATACATAGGCTGGTTGAGATGTAGTTGACAGTATGTATATAGTAGGTCAGTCTACTGTGCCATGTGCTATTTGTGCCGGTGGTGAGAGACTAGGGTCCAACCTTGCTCAGGTGCTCTCAGGGCATTCACCTGCTCCCCTCTGGGCCAGTCCAAACGTGGTCAGACTTACCTTCAAAACTGTTTGGCCATTGGTCGGTGCAGGCAGACGGAGTGTTGTCCACATGCAGCTGCCTCATAGTTTGAATAAAGCCTTAAAGGGTTTCTCTGGGAATTAAGAAAATGAAAATACTTAAATATTACTTTATTATAAATATATTAGCGCATACCTTTTATTAGTTATAATGACTAGTTTTGCCTACGGAGCAATCATTAGGAGAAATAAACTGGCTGCCCTCCTATTAGTACACAGGAAACCTGTCCTAATCACACAGCAGGACAAGTCACTTCAGAACACTGAGCTAAAGAGTTGCCTCAGCCTCCTCTCTACTTGTAAGGGATAATAATACAATCTTTAGCTGAATCTCTGTAGGAATGGAGTTCATGAGGAGACATGAAGTAAAGAGAGGATGGACAGGACAAACTGTGGTAATGTGAGGCGGTGGTAATGGAGACTGCATACAAGTGCTGCTGCTCATTACCACATCACCACCATCTTCTTTGTACTTCATGTCTCATCATGAACTCAATTCCTATACAGATTCAGTTAAAGATCTTATCAGCTGTATTCAGGATCATAATCCCTGACAAGCAGCAGAGAGGAGGATGAGGCAGCTCTTTGACTCACTGCTGTGAAGTAACTTGTCCTCCTGTGTGATTAGTACAGGTTTTATGTGTACTAATAGGATGGCGGCAATTTTATTTCTCCTAATGATTACTCTCTAGACAAAACGAGCCGTTATAACTAATGAAAGGTATTTGAGAATAATTCCCGGAGAACCCCTTTAAACAAGTAACAAATAAGAAATGATGAAAATATAAGTGAATGCTATGGCATATTTATTTATAGGGCAGCTTCTGTTCACTTGAATGGAAGCTGAGATATAAGAACCCAGCATGGCCACTACACTTTGAATAGAGTTGTGCTTTGGGCTCCATTCAAAGCCACGCTAAGCCACGCCCCTCCAGTCCGGTAACATCACTGGGCAGGGAGTTTTCTTCTCATGGCGGAGATGATAGTCATCTGAAACCACGTGATGCCGCGCTGTGCTGCGACCCACAGCCGGCAGTGCGGCAGGAAGTTAGGCAAACATAAACATAGATGTAAACAGTGCGTGGGGGACTGTCGGAGCCCTGTAGAAATGGCGAAAATACCTAAAAACATATGGGGGACCTTGAATAAGCCGTTAATAGTGAGTACACTTCAAAAAAAAAAATTGATCCTGGCCTACCCCTTTAATATAAATTTATTTCTCGAACTGGTGGGTTGCTTTAACATGTTCAACTTGAATATCGGGTTTTGACTGGCCTACAGGGGTACAGGTGAATCCCTTGATGGGCCCTTGACAAAGGTGGGCTCCCAGTCCATCACTCCCTGTACAAGTGGCACATGGCACAGTAGATTGACCACACCACATACATATAGGCAACATACAGAATTTCAACCAGCCTATGTTCATACAAAAAACTGGTTAGATTATTTAACAAACTACCCAGTTTATTATTATAGCGGCATCGAGTGTCTGAGATGACTTCTACAGTAGGTACAGAGTTAGTCCAGCCAGTATCCTCTCTCCCTAGAGATCAACTTCTCGAAGTCGCTGCAGGGATCCCCATAATCAGCTTGAGCACCTTGCTATGGGCTGCCAAAATGTGAGCCTGTAGTATTTGCATGTAGCTGTACAATAGACCCATTGAATAAATTTTACTGGTGGGCTCTAGGCATCCCACTCCAACCTGACGAATATAATATACAGTATTAAGGAAACCTGGAGACATTGTGAGAGTAAATTCTGAGATCAGTAAGATTTTATGAGAAAGTTTTCAATGTTTTTTTTGTTCAGCTTATCCTTCTGTCCTTTCAGTTTAACTGTTCTGCCATTGAACTCTGATACTGAAGTACCATCTAGTGGGCAACTAAGGTAACAACAATTTTAAATTAGAGAAGCCACCTAAAGTGTATATAGCAATAAATTTATCAATGGAATGGCAGGAATTAGCACTCCAATAGTCTCATCCATTCAATAGGTTAATAGTACAATGTTTGTTGTAATAGTACTAGTGAATTCTGCATTTCCAAACCATTGCACAGGACTATACTTTAAATGTAGGTAATCACATAAATGCATATGCACTATGCATAGGACACCTGTCACATACTGTATATGTACAGTACTGAGCAAAAGTGCAGAGGAAAGGCCTGAGCTAGCTATCCCCCTCTATCTCTCAGAAGGTATGGAAAAAATACTGCAAAGTAAGAATTCTTAAAAAAAAAAGTAATAGTTTGTTTTTATCAGTTAACAAAAATGCAACGTGAATAAAAAAAGAGAAGTCCAACTCAAATTTGGTGGATGCCTTTGCCTCAGCATCAATTTTTCTAGGTACATGCTATATACACTAATATCTATACCACACTAGGGGCATAATACTTTATCTCAGGGTTAATTTAAAAATAAAGTGCAAGCGGATAAAGAAAGCGCCACAAGGAAATAAGGAAATGATGCTTCTCTCATCTGTAGTAAAAGAATAAAGCCTCATTCACACGTCAGTGTTTTACGGACGTGTGCTGTACATGTTCTCCACGGAGAGCACACGTCCCTATTTATCTTAATGTGTGTATTCACACATCAGTGTTTCAGCACGGTCCGTTCTTTTAGTACGGATGCATGCTCTATTTTGTCCGTAGTCTATGGGTCTGTGAAAACCATGGATGCCATCCGTGTTTCACGGATCATTAAGAGGAGATTCTTTGAAAATTATTTTTCAGCTGTTCAGTGTCAGTGAAACACGGATGCAACACGGACAGCAAAAAACAGACACACGGACCCTTCACGGATGCATCGCTGACCACCTGCTCGCGGATTTTAGCATGGACACAGACGTCTGAATGAGACATAAAGAAGAGGTTATATCCAGGTTCAGCCCTGAACCTGGAGAACCCCTTGAAGAGCTCATGCACACGAACGTAAATCGTTTCCATTCTTTTTGCAGCCCGTATGCGGAACCATTCACTTCAATGAAGCCACAAAAAAGGAAATGACTCAGTGTGCATTCCGTTTCCGTATGTCCGCATGGGCATTCCGCAAAAAATGGAACATATCCTATTATTGTAGACAAGGATAGGACTGTTCTATTAGGCCTCTTTCACACTACAGTATGTCCATTTCAGTGTTTTGCGTTCCGTTTTTCACGGATCCGTTGTCCCGTTTTTGGGTTCCGTTGTGTCTCCGTTTCTGTTCCGTTTTTCCGTTCCGTTTTTCCGTATGCCATATACAGTATACAGTAATTACATAGAGAAAATTGGGCGGGGCATAACATTTTCAATAGATGGTTCAGCAAAAAACGGAACGGAAACGGAAGACATACGGATGCATTTCTGTATGTGTTCAGTTTTTTTTGCGGACCCATTGACTTGCATTGAGCCACGGACCGTGATTTGCGGACAAACATAGGACATGTTCTATCTTTTCACGGCACGGAAAAACGGAAATACGGAAACGGAATGCATACGGAACACATTCCGTTTTTTTGCGGACCCATTGAAATGAATGGTTCCGTATACGGACCGTATACGGACCGCAAAAAACGGACCGCAAAACGGAAAAAAAAAACGGTAGTGTGAAAGAGGCCTTAGGGGCATCAGCCCTAAATGTCAGATTTAAGTCCATATAGTGCACAGTGTCTATCGAATCCAGAAAGTGCATAGCGTGAAAAGACTGTATACTCATGGCTGTCTGTCCTGTTGATGACATTTTTCAGACAGCAGGCAAGACATGAGAGATCTATCTGCAGGGTACCACTTGGAACCGAACCCAAGTTCGGGAAATGTTTTTTTTTACAGTACAAATTAATTTATGAAGTTATTGCGCAAAGTCTCGCAAGACTTCACAAAGCAACAACTTCAGCTCATCGGAGCCAATACATTCTAATACTGTACGGAGCTCCTGCTCCGTACAGTATTCGAACTAAGTTCTATGCGAATCGACTTCGGATGTTTCATCCAAACTCAATTCGCTCATCCCTACAGACGAGCTAAATGCTGCTATCAAAGCTGCTTCCATGATACCTCAGCAGTTGCACAGGCTGATCCCCCCCATGCCACACCGCATTGATGCAGTAATTCATGCAAAAGGAGCCCTGACCAAGTACTGAGTGCACATACTGTACATACTTTTCAGTAGGCCAACATTTCAGAACTAAAAATGTTTTAATTGGTCTCATATAATATTCTAATTTTCAGAGATACTGACATTTGGGTTTTCATTAGCTTTAAGCCATAATCATCAGCATTAAAAGAAATAAACATTCTACATAGATCAACCTGTGTGTAATGAATCTAATTTCACGTTTTGAACGGAATTACTGAAATAAATTAACTTTTCTATGATATAAAAAAAAATTAAGATGCACCAGTACTGTGTGTTTTTGCTGAATGCGCTGCCCAGAGAGTACGTCTACACTGCCTGGCCCTGTCAAAGTGGTGGCGTGCAGCTATCAAGGAAAATTAAAATCCTTATGTCTTAGAATTGGGGCACTGATAATCTGACAATCATACATTTCAATATGCAAGTGGTTTTAGTTACACATATGCGGAGACAGATTTCCTTTAACTGATAATGGTAAGGCAATAAAAATACAAATTAAGACAGCCATATGGAATACTCATTTCTCAATACATAACAGGAGCATCAAACTGTGACAACATTCACTAGCATCTGCACCAGTGCAGCAATATGTTTGTGGCACACTTTGGTGCGGCGGTCTTGGGTACCACATTTTTCCCGATATGCTCCCCAGATGGTCCGGTATGGTGATCAGACAATTCACGCTCCCCAGAAGTAGTCATGATTACATTATTCTGGCAAAAAACAGCGATGCTGTATGGTATACAATCTGGGTCAGCAACCTCTGGCACTCCAGCTGTTGTGAAACTGCAAATCCCAGCATGCTCCATTCACTTTTATAGGAGTTCTGAGAACAGCCAAGCAAGTGTGCATGTTGGGAGTCGTAGTTTCACCAAAGCTGTAAGGCCTCTTGCACACGAACGTTTTTTTCCCCTGTTTTTTCCGTTTATGTCCCGTTTGTTGCATTCCGTATACGGTCCGTATACGGAACCATTCATTTCAATGGGTCCACAAGAAAAACGGAATGTAACTCCGTATGCATTCCGTTTCCGTTCAAAGATAGAACATGTCCTATTATTGTCCGCATAACGGTCAAGGATAGTACTGTTCTATCAGAAGCCAGCTGTTTCGTTCTGCAAAAAACGGAATGCACACGGACGTCATTCCTATTTTTTACGGATTCGTTTTTTGCGGACCGCAAAATACTGAAAAATTCATATGGTCGTGTGCAAAAGGCCTAATGCTGAAGGTTGCTGATCCCTGGTATACATAAAAGCCAGTGTAAAATGCCATCAGGATAAGTTGAGAGGAGTTTTACATAGACTTGTTTACAGCTGGTGATTCTGCTAATGATCTACCACTGGTTTTCTGCTGCAGATTTTGCTGTGTGAATCTAGCCTTACAAAAAATTTAAAATTAAAATAAATTTAAACCAATAACATACTAACCAGATGTGTGTTTTTCATAGATAACCAGATGTATTTTACATACTTTCATGTAGATTTAGAATTGAAAAAAGGAACGCTTACTGTACATGTTGTACTCACATTCTTACACTAATAATAGTAGTAAGTCTATAATACTACACAGCTTCATGGATAACCCGAACTCCATCAAGTCAATAACAGTCATCCCAGGGTGCAGCTCTAATAGCAATTACGACTGGAAAGATCCAGATATGTCTTCTTCATAATTAAAGACATTCTAGTGAATCAATCAGATGATGGTAAGGACAACTCACTATGCACCATATGGATGACTTCTGGAACTAAATTAGGTTTAACGAGTTACTTTAAATAACTACCATATATAACATCCATAATTAGAACATCTACATAAGCAAACATATGTCTTAGATCTGACAGGATTATGCATTAAATTGCCATTTTTTTTCTCTTTACCCATTTGCGACATTAGGTGTGCATGTACAGGATCTTTAACCACCTCCGGACCGCCTAACGCACGGATGCGTCCGGAAGGTGGTTGATTCATTCCTCCTGGACGCATCCGTGCGTCATCTCGCGAGACGCGAGATTTCCTGTGAACGCGCGCACACAGACGCGCGTGCTCACAGGAACGGAAGGTAAGCGAGTGGATCTCCAGCCTGCCAGCGGCGATCGTTCGCTGGCAGGCTGGAGATGTGATTTTTTTAACCCCTAACAGGTATATTAGACGCTGTTTTGATAACAGCGTCTAATATACCTGCGACCTGGTCCTCTGGTGGTCCCCTTTGCTTGGATCGACCACCAGAGGACACAGGTAGCTCAGTAAAGTAGCACCAAACACCACTACACTACACCCCCCCGTCACTTATTAACCCCTTATGAACCCCTGATCACCCCATATAGACTCCCTGATCACCCCCCTGTCATTGATCACCCCCTGTTATTGATCACCCCCCTGTAAGGCTCTATTCAGATGTCCGTATGATTTTTACGGATCCACTGATACATGGATCGGATTCTCAAAACGCATACGGAAGTCTGAATGGAGCCTTAAAGGGGGGTGATCAATGACGGGGGTGATCACCACATATAGACTCCCTGATCACCCCCCTGTCATTGATCACCCCCCTGTCATTGATCACCCCCCTGTAAGGCTGCATTCAGATGTCCGTATGTTTTTTACGGATCCACGGATACATGGATCGGATCCGCAAAACACATACAGGCGTCTGAATGGAGCCTTACAGGGGGGTGATCACCCCATATAGACTCCCTGATCAGCCCCCTGTCATTGATCACCCCCTTGTAAGGCTGCATTCAGATGTCCGTATGATTTTTACGGATCCACTGATACATGGATCGGATCCGCAAAACACATACGGACATCTGAATGGAGCCTTATAGGGGGTGATCACCCCATATAGACTCCCTGATCACCCCCCTGTCATTGATCACCCCCCTGTCATTGATCACCCCCCTGTAAGGCTGCATTCAGATGTCCGTATGATTTTTACGGATCCACTGATACATGGATCGGATCCGCAAAACACATACGGACATCTGAATGGAGCCTTATAGGGGGGTGATCACCCCATATAGACTCCCTGATCACCCCCCTGTCATTGATCACCCCCTGTCATTGATCACCCCCCTGTAAGGCTGCATTCAGATGTCCGTATGATTTTTACGGATCCACTGATACATGGATCGGATCCGCAAAACACATACGGACATCTAAATGGAGCCTTACAGGGGGGTGATCACCCCATATAGACTCCCTGATCACCCCCCTGTCATTGATCACCCCCCTGTCATTGATCACCCCCCTGTCATTGATCACCCCCCTGTAAGGCTGCATTCAGATGTCCGTATGATTTTTACGGATCCACTGATACATGGATCGGATCCGCAAAACACATACGGACATCTGAATGGAGCCTTATAGGGGGGTTATCACCCCATATAGACTCCCTGATCACCCCCCTGTCATTGATCACCCCCCTGTCATTGATCACCCCCCTGTAAGGCTGCATTCAGATGTCCATATGATTTTTACGGATCCACTGATACATGGATCGGATCCGCAAAACACATACGGACATCTGAATGGAGCCTTATAGGGGGGTGATCACCCCATATAGACTCCCTGATCACCCCCCTGTCATTGATCACCCCCCTGTAAGGCTGCATTCAGATGTCCGTATGATTTTTACGGATCCACTGATACATGGATCGGATCCGCAAAACACATACGGACATCTGAATGGAGCCTTACAGGGGGGTGATCACCCCATATAGACTCCCTGATCACCCCCTGTCATTGATCACCCCCCTGTCATTGATCACCCCCCTGTAAGGCTGCATTCAGATGTCCGTATGATTTTTACGGATCCACTGATACATGGATCGGATCCGCAAAACACATACGGACATGAACTCACCATACCCCTCACGGAATCCAAATGCGTAAAAAATTTTTGACATTTATATTCCAGACTTCTTCTCACGCTTTAGGGCCCCTAGAATGCCAGGGCAGTATAAATACCCCACATGTGACCCCATTTCGGAAAGAAGACACCCCAAGGTATTCCGTGAGGGGCATATTGAGTCCATGAAAGATTGAAATTTTTGTCCCAAGTTAGCGGAAAGGGAGACTTTGTGAGAAAAAAAATATCAATTTCCGCTAACTTGTGCCAAAAAAAAATATTTCTATGAACTCGCCATGCTCCTCATTGAATACCTTGGGGTGTCTTCTTTCCAAAATGGGGTCACATGTGGGGTATTTATACTGCCCTGGCATTCTAGGGGCCCTAAAGCATGAGAAGAAGTCTGGGATCCAAATGTCTAAAAATGCCCTCATAAAAGGAATGTGGGCCCCTTTGCGCATCTAGGCTGCAAAAAAGTGTCACACATCTGGTATCGCCGTACTCAGGAGAAGTTGGGCAATGTGTTTTGGGGTGTCATTTTACATATACCCATGCTGGGTGAGATAAATATCTTGGTCAAATGCCAACTTTGTATAAAAAATGGGAAAAGTTGTCTTTTGCCGAGATATTTCTCTCACCCAGCATGAGTATATGTAAAAAGACACCCCAAAACACATTGCCCAACTTCTCCTGAATACGGCGATACCACATGTGTGACACTTTTTTGCAGCCTAGGTGGGCAAAGGGGCCCACATTCCAAAGAGCACCTTTCGGATTTCACAGGACATTTACCTACTTACCACACATTAGGGCCCCTAGAATGCCAGGGCAGTATAACTACCCCACAAGTGACCCCATTTTGGAAAGAAGACACCCCAAGGTATTCCGTGAGGAGCATGGCGAGTTCCTAGAATTTTATATTTTTTGTCACAAGTTAGCGGAAAATGATGATTTTTAATTTTTATTTTTTTTCCTTACAAAGTCTCATATTCCACTAACTTGTGACAAAAAATAAAAACTTCCATGAACTCACTATGTCCATCACGAAATACCTTGGGGTGTCTTCTTTCCAAAATGGGGTCACTTGTGGGGTAGTTATACTGCCCAGGCATTTTAGGGGCTGAATGCGTGAGAAGTGGTTTGAAATCAAAATCTGTAAAAAATGGCCGGTGAAATCCAAAAGGTGCTCTTTGGAATGTGGGCCCCTTTGCCCACCTAGGCTGCAAAAAAGTGTCACACATCTGGTATCCCCGTACTCAGGAGAAGTTGGGCAATGTGTTTTGGGGTGTCTTTTTACATATACCCATGCTGGGTGAGATAAATATCTTGGTCAAATGCCAACTTTGTATAAAAAAATGGGAAAAGTTGTCTTTTGCCGAGATATTTCTCTCACCCAGCATGGGTATATGTAAAATGACACCCCAAAACACATTGCCCAACTTCTCCTGAGTACGGAAATACCACGTGTGACACTTTTTTGCAGCCTAGGTGGGCAAAGGGGCCCACATTCCAAATAGCACCTTTCGGATTTCACCGGCCATTTTTTACAGATTTTGATTTCAAACTACTTACCACACATTAGGGCCCCTAGAATGCCAGGGCAGTATAACTACCCCACAAGTGACCCCATTTTGGAAAGAAGACACCCCAAGGTATTCGCTGATGGGCATAGTGAGTTCATAGAAGTTTTTATTTTTTGTCACAAGTTAGTGGAATATGAGACTTTGTAAGGAAAAAAATAAATAAAAAAATCATCATTTTCCGCTAACTTGTGACAAAAAATAAAAAGTTTTATGAACTCACTATGCCCATCAGCGAATACCTTAGGGTGTCTACTTTCCGAAATGGGGTCATTTGTGGGGTGTTTGTACTGTCTGGCCATTGTAGAACCTCAGGAAACATGACAGGTGCTCAGAAAGTCAGAGCGGCTTCAAAAAGCGGAAATTCACATTTTTGTACCATAGTTTGTAAACGCTATAACTTTTACCCAAACCATTTTTTTTTTACCCAAACTTTTTTTTTTATCAAAGACATGTAGAACAATAAATTTAGAGAAAAATTTATATATGGATGTAGTTTTTTTTCCCAAAAAAATCGGTAAATTTTGATTAATAACAAAAAAAGGAAAAATGTCATCAGCAATGAAATACCACCAAATGAAAGCTCTATTAGTGAGAAGAAAAGGAGGTAAAATTCATTTGGGTGGTAAGTTGCATGACCGAGCAATAAACGGTTAAAGTAGTGCAGGTCAGAAGTGTAAAAAGTGGCCTGGTCATTAAGGGTGTTTAAGCTAAGGGGGCTGAGGTGGTTAAAGGTGGTGCCTGCTCAGGAGCTGAGCAAGCACCACAGCTGCCGGGTGCCTGTTGTTTTACACAGTGGACACCTGGTGGCAGAGTCCATGATCAGTAATAACGCAGATGACAAACTTTTAACCCCTAGATGCCATAGTCAATTGCAACCATGGCACCTGAGCAGTTATTTTTCAGGAGTGCTACACTCCCAGGGACCAAATGGCTTCCACGCGCAGAGATCGAGGGAGCTGTTCAGTTGCTATAGCAGCCTCAGGCTTTCTGAAGGCTCTGAGATCTGTTATAGTGTCCTATCAGACCCGGCCTGTGGCAGGACTTGATAGGAACTGACTGATTTTCCAATAGACTTCAATGGTAAGCCATTGCAGTCTACTGCATAAGCAATCAGACGATCACATGTTAAATTCCAGTATTGGGACTAGAAATAAGTGTATCAGAAAAAGGTTTTCAAAAATATAAAAATGAAAATCACACCCCTTACCCTATTTAAAAATATATAAATCACTAGTACTGCTGTGCCCTAAAATGCCTGAAATATTAAAACATAAATGTATTTATCCCATACATTGAAATGGAAAAAAAAATATCAAAATGGCCAATTGTCTGTTTTCTTGTCGCTTCACTTCCCAAAAAATTTTGAATAAAAAGTGATCAAGGATTCATACATACCCCAAAGTATTATCAATAAAAACTACAGATCACCCCACAGAAAAAGATGCCTTCATATATATAAATATTAAAGTTATGCGGGTCAGAATATGGCAATGCAAAGAAAAAAATTCATTTTTTTCAAAGTTTTTATTTTCTTTAAAGCACTAACTCACATGTTATCGTACTGACCAGCAGAATGAAGTAAGTAAGGCAATTTTACTGCATAGGAAAATCCGTAAAATCGAAACCCATAAGACTGTGGCAGAATTTTTTTATTTTATTTCACCCTATGTGGAATTTTGTTCCAACTTCCCACTACATTGTAGGCAATATTAAATGGTCCCATTAGAAAGTAACCTTGTCCTGCAAAAGACAAGCCCTTATATGGCTATGTAAATGGAAAAATAAAAAACAAGTTATAGCCCTGGGAGTAAAGAAAAAAAAAGAAAACAAAAAACAGAAAATTGCTGCGACATGAAGTGGTTGAATTTATCATGTATATTTCCCTTATATAGAACAAAGCATGTAACTTTAAGGCCTAGTTCACACTTTAGTGATTTGGCCAGTGATTTCCATCAGTGCTTGTGAGCCAAAACCAGAGGTGGAGGCTATACAGAGATAAGGTATAATGGGGAGATTTGCACATATTCTGTGTTTTTGGCTCACAATCAATGATGAAATCACTGAAGTGTGAACTAGGCCTAATGGTGCTGCCACACATTGAGGCTGTGCTGTGTTTTGGATGTTTCTTCAACATACCTGCAGTTATAGTGCGTTTTTTTTTAGGGTTACATTAATGTAATGTATTTCTGCTGATTGTTTTCCCTTGCTGAAAGAGAACACACCATAAACACAGGTATGTAGTTGCAAAACTTTCATTTTTTTATGCCTATTTTTTTGTTTGCCACATCAAAAATACAGCACAGCCATGGCGCGTGACCCTCATGCTTTCTACACAGCTGTTCCCACTGACTATGAATCTTTTAATTATGCCGGATCCAAACAACCTTAAGGTTATGGTAAATTTTGAAAAAAAAAAAATTTATTAATGTTTTTGAACGTGCCTCTATTAAAAATTGTATACAATTTTTCTTCTACAGCTTTCAGTTTCAGTGCAGTCTAGCAGGCTCTCTGCTTCACACTGAATTTGTAAGGGAGCTGCTCTGTAGAATGGATCTGTAGCCCCTTTCTGTACTTTCCTAACAGCTCACAAACACTCACTGTAGCTGGCCAGCTAAGACCTGTACTAGGTTGCTAGTATAGCTTATATAGCTTATATGTGTATACAGCTAGACCTGCCAATAGCCTTAATACAGTCCCTATGTTTATGTGACAAAAAGACAAAAGCAGAGTTATTTACTGTGACACGTGTACGTGTTTTGGATGTCATATAACTGTTATATTTTGTGTTCACAGAAGCAGAAAAAGATAATATGCCTTTAAGATGAATTTTGTAATGTAAGGTAAGCTCAGTGACACAGCAGAAACAACAGAAAGCATAGTGCTAATCTGTTGTTGCTAGGCAGAAGTCTAGACCAATCACAGCCAGCTTCTCACAAAGCAAGAGTTTTCACCAATCACAGCCAGCCTCGCACACAGCCTGTCTGGGAATTCCCCTAGCAGGAGCTGCTAGAATCATTATTCACCAGAACAGGAGCTGAAGATACATTCACTCCACTGAGAGCTGTGTTTCTATGGAAGCAGAAAGGCCAAAATAGGTATTTAAAACAGTTATAGAATGTGTCGGCAGATAAGAACCATAAGAGACTTTAAATAAAAACAAAAGGACAGTTTGTAGTACACGGACAGCATTTAACATGAAAGTCATTTAGGGCCTGCATTTTTGCTGTTGTATTTAAAGTGACAGTAATTTATTTCTGCATTTGTCAGTATTGCATTTAAAGTGAAAGGATTCTTAATATTCGTATTGATTATCAGTATTGCATTTAAAGTAAAATGTCTGAACCTAGTATTACCATGCCACTGTTAGAGGATACAAAGATAGATAAAGTAGAGGTGGAAGAGCAAGGGAACCTGTCTGAGGTAGAAGAGTCTGATGCACCATTAGTCTTGCCTCAAACAAATCTTGCCCAAACAGATGAAGTAAGACGTTCATCACGTGCCACAAAACCGATCCCAAAGATGCTGGAAAATTTAGAGCAAGAAGCAGCACTGAAAGGAAAAAAGTTCGCCAGAATGTATCATAAATGGAAATTATACATTAAAGACATTCATAAAAATCTAAAGCAAGAAAGTATAAAATGGGAACTTGAGTGATGTGGTAGAGACGGTAGAAGAATATGATTCAGAGCTTATGGCGGCATATGTCAACCTGCGGTCATTAACGACACCTTCCCAGGATATTGTAAGGAACATGGACACATCTACGGCGGTCACTAAAGATTTGGTAAAGCTCATGAGAGAACTATCATCTGCAGAAAACTATGATGAAGTTAAAGCAAGAAGTAGAATGAATGATCTTTTTATGAGAGACTATGCTAGGTCCTTAGGTGGTACCACAATCTCAAGTGTGACTTCCTTTGCTAGCAGAAGTGCCACCCATATATCAGAGTGCTCAAATACTTCAGCCAAAAGAAAGGAATTAGCTAAACAATTTGCTGTCAAGAGAGCAGAAATTGAAATGGAAGCTGCCATCGAGGTGCAGCGCCAACTGATGGCTAAAAAGGATGCACAACGCCATCAGATGGAAGCTGAAATGGAGGCACAGTGCCATCAGATGTAATCTGAAATGGAGGCACAGCGCCATCAAATAAAAGCTGAATTGAAAAGTCTGGAAAGGCAAAAAGATGTTAAGATCATAGAAGCCAGACTTAGATTACACGAAGAGGATATGAATCAGAGTAGTCATAGGTTCAAATCTGTACTAAGTGAAGAAGCAGACTCCTACTTTCCTACATACTCCCAGGAGAATGGAAGGAAATCTCCAGCAATTAGTGAGGAAATAAGTCATTATCCTTCCATCCCTGCTCAGAAAGACAAAGAGAGGCCTAGTCCAGTGTTAGGAAAAAGGTGTGTAGATTTACCCTCTATCTCTACCGGAAAAGATGAAGAAAGGGACTCACCTAATTCAAAGCTAAGTGAGAAAATAAAACCGGATGATTCTATTCCTAGATGCCACGACAATGCTCAGGAGAGTGTTACAACCATTGTCCCAGCAAGACCACAGAGAACAGTCCTAGCTAGACTTCCCATTCCGGAACCCACTGTATTTTCAGGATACGTACTGAAGTTCATAGAGTGGAAGGCAAGTTTCGAAATGATCATTGAGTAACATTGCTTCAGTCCAGTTGACAAGTTATTCTACCTTCAGAGATATGTTGGTGGAGAAGCGAAGGAAATTCTTGAAGGTAACTTCTATAGAGAAGACGAAGAAGCCTACAAGCAAGCTTGGGAAAAATTTATTGCAAGATATGGTCATCCTTTCTTAGTACAAAGAGCTTTTAGAGAGAAATTGAATAACTGGCCTAAAATAGGTCCTAAAGAACACTTCAGACTCCAAGAGTACGGTGACTTCCTGAAAGCATGCAGCAATTCCATCCCACACCTTCAAGGACTGGAAGTACTGAACGACTATCTAGAAAACCACAGGATTCTAACTAAGCTACCTGAAGAAGTGGCTTCTAGATGGAATTGCTATGTGACTGAACAGTTAGATCTAGGCAAGAACTTCCCAAGTTTTAAAGAGTTCGCTGAGTTCGTCAATAAAGAAGCACGGATAGAATGTAATCCAGTAACAGCATCTTACGTCTAAAAATGCTTAGAAGAAAGGCCTGTGAAAGATATAAGATGCACAAGAGCAACTAGCTTTGCAACCAACACAGCAGCTAAAGGTCCAGATACCAACGAAAGCAAGTTCAAAGTCACTACTGGGATCAGTAGAGAGACAGAACCGACAAATCTTCAGACTACCTTCAAGTGTATGTTCTGTGGAGAGAACCACTCCATACATAAGTGCCAATTGAAGGAGAAGTCCCCAGAAGAAAATAAAAAAGTTGTGCTGGATAACCAACTGTGTTTAAGATGCCTAAGGGAAAAGGCCATGTTACTAAGGAGTGTAAGAAAAAGGCCACATGCAGCATTTGCAAAGGATGCCATCCTACACCACTACATGAACAACGTCCAAAGAAAGATAAATCCTCAATACCTAAAGATACTGAGGAAGGAAAGAAAGTATCAGTATTCTCTTGCAGAGTGAGGGAAGGAGAAAGCAATGGCACATCAATGGTTGTACCAGTGTGCAAATTTCAAATCCTAAAAGGAGGAACAAGAAGGTATACGCCTTTGCGCTACTGGATGCCCAGAGTGACGTCACCTTCATTGATCAAGAAATCTGCAAGAAATTACAATTGGCTACAGAACCAGTGAAGCTCAAACTCACCACAATGACAGGGAGAGACACATTAGTGAATAGTCAAAGGACTGAGAGTTAGAGGACTTCATTCAAACTGCATATTAGATCTACCTCCAGCTTATACAAAAGACGATATACCTCTAGATCGAGATCGGATACCTACCTGTGAAACAGCCAATAAATGGGAGCACCTATCTGTCATTTGTCATGAAATGTCCCCGCTGAAGGAGTTTGGTGTTGGACTGTTGATAGGTTACGATTTTCCCGAAGCCTTGGTACCATGAAAGGTAATCACAGGAGGAAAGGGTGAACCCTACACTGTTCAAACGGATCTAGGATGGAGTGTTGTTGGAGGAAAACAGCAGATCGCAAACTCAAGACAGGAGACAGGTTTGTGTCATCGAATATCTGTCCAAAAGTTACCAACTGCAAGCCCAGCAAAAGTAATCAAGATCCTTGAATCTGACTTTGCAGACATAAGTTCTAAAGAAAAGAGTGTATCTCAAGAAGACATAAAGTTCATACACACTCTAGAAGAAAGTATTCAGCAGAATCAACAAGGTCATCTTAAAATGCCCTTACCTTTTAGAGTACGACCTCGTCTGCCAAATAACAGAAATCTTACCCTAGCAAGATTGAAATGTTTGAAGAAAAAGATGGGAAAAGATCCCAAATTCAAACAGGATTATTTGAAATTCATTGAAGGCATCCTCGAAGGACATGCAGAGAAAGTTAATAACAAACCTAAAGAAGGAGAAATGTGGTACATCCCACATCAAGGTGTTTCACCACTCAAATAAACCAGATAAGATTAGAGTAGTATTTGATTGCTTAGAAAAGTACAATGGTGTTGCATTGAATGATCATCTACTAAAAGGACCAGATCTTACAAACACTCTGCCTGGAGTGTTCTGTAGATTCAGAAAGTATCCCGTAGCAGTCACGTGTGACATTTAAAAGATGTTCCACCAGTTTCATGTGAAGAATGAAGATAGAGACTTTCTGAGTTTTCTATTGTGGGAGGATGGAAATACAGATACAGAGCCAGCAGAATACAGAATGAAGGTACACTTGTTTGGAGCAGCATCATCTCCAGGTTGCGCCAATTATGGTATGAAGTACCTGGCTAATCAGAATGAAAAGGATTGCCCATCAGCAGCAAATGTTCTGAAGAAAAACTTTTATGTAGATGATGGTCTCATAAGTCTAGAGTCTACAGAATCAAACTAGTGAAAGAAAGCCAAGAGTTATGCGCAAGAGGAAAACTGCGCCTTCATAAATTCATCTCAAACAACAGAGAGGTATTGAAATCCATCAGTGACTGAACATGCAGCAACAATAAAGAATGTAGATCTCAATTATGATCATCTTCCAGTTCAGAACGTACTTGGATTGGGATGGAATATAGAGAACGACAAGTTCTTCTTTGAAGTATCTATTGAAAAGAAAGTTGCAACTAGACGAACCATTCTTTCCGCAGTGGCTTCTATATTTGATCTATTAAGATTCCTTTCCTCAGAGCAAAAGAAACACTACAAGAATTATGCAGACAGAAGTTGGGATGGGACGACCCCATACCTGAAAATTTGAGGCCAAGGTGGGAGAGTTGGATAAGAGACTTGCAAAACTTGAGAGAATTTCGAATACCCAGATGTTTTGTACCTCATGGTTTCGGAAAGTACAGGAAAATAGAACTTCATCATTTTTCAGATGCCAATAGTTATGGTTATGGTCAATGCTCCTACATCAGAGTAATAGGAGAAGAAAAGATACACTGTGCCCTGGTTATGGGAAAGGCCAGAGTTGCACCTACCAGTATTCAGACAATACCAAGACTAGTTTCAGCATCAGTAAGCAGGTTACTGAGAGAAGAATTGGAATTGAAAATAGATAATGAATATTTTTGGTCAGACTCACAAGTTGTCCTAGGATACATAAACAACAAAGCTCGAAGATTCCATATCTTTGTCGCCAACAGAGTTGAGAAAATTCGGGAAATAACAAATCCGGAACATTGGCATCACATTGACACAAAGCATAACCCAGCAGATCATGCTTCAAGAGGCCTGAATGTAACTGAATTAAAAAATTCAAACTGGTTCACCGGTCCAGAGTTCCTTTAGGAAAATGAAATCACGCCCAGTAAAGGTTACACAGAATTGTCTATGGGTGATCCAGAAGTAAAAGTTGTACAAACATTGAGCACTGCTGCCAAGTGTCAAGATGACATACTTGAAAGACTAGCCAGATGTTCAAAATGGAATACAGTCATAAACGTAGTAGCTCGAATTCAACGTTTGGCAAAAGAAATCATTGAATGTAGAAGAAAGAATGAAAGCTGAAAAAACAGTCATAAGACTCATTCAACAGAGATTCTACAGTGAAGAGTTGAAGAGACTTAGTCAAGAACCTAAAAGGCTTCCAAACAACCACCCTGTTACAGCCACTATCTCTGGCTGTGACCTTCCGTCCTTGCTCGTTCGGCGCTCCTCGCTGAAGTTTCGTTTCTGTGTGTTATTTGTGGTTCTGTATGGGTTAACTCCCCTGTGTGCCTATTAGGAGTTAATCCTCTGTCTGCTCCATGGGTGTGGCTTCTCTGCTGCACCCATGGAACCTGTATATAAGGCCTCTTTCACACTACAGTATTTTGCGTTCAGTATACTGGACGTTTTTTGAGTTCAGTATACGGAACAGATACTGAACCATTCATTTCAATGGTTCAGCAAAAAATACTGAAGTGTCTCCGTGTGCATTCCGTTTCAGTATTTCAGTATTTCCGTGCCGTGGAAAGATAGAACATGTCCTATGTTTGTCCGCAAATCACGGTCCGTGGCTCCATTAAAGTCAATGGGTCCGCAAAAAAACGGAATGCATACGGAAGGCATCCGTATGTCATCCGTATGTCATCCGTTTTTTGCGGATCTGTCATTAACAAATGCTAGGCCCAGCCCACTGTGGCCATGTGTTTCTTGTTGCCAAACTTTGGCTGAGCACAAATACAGGTGGCTTCCGTTTTTGATCCGTGAAAAACGGACCGTATACGGGAACCATACGGAAACCATACTGAAACGTTTTTGCGGACATACTGAACGGAAACGGAGACACAACGGAACCCAAAAACGGGACAACGGATCCGTGAAAAACGGAACGCAAAACACTGAAATGGACATACTGTAGTGTGAAAGAGGCCTTAGGCCTCTTTCACACTACAGTATGTCCATTTCAGTGTTTTGCGTTCCGTTTTTCACGGATCCGTTGTCCCGTTTTTGGGTTCCGTTGTGTCTCCGTTTCCGTTCAGTATGTCCGCAAAAACCTTTCAGTATGGTTTCCGTATGGTTCCCGTATACGGTCCGTTTTTCACGGATCAAAAACGGAAGCCACCTGTATTTGTGCTCAGCCAAAGTTTGGCAACAAGAAACACATGGCCACAGTGGGCTGGGCCTAGCATTTGTTAATGACGGATCCGCAAAAAACGGATGACATACGGATGACATACGGATGCCTTCCGTATGCATTCCGTTCTTTTGCGGACCCATTGACTTTAATGGAGCCACGGACCGTGATTTGCGGAGAAACATAGGACATGTTCTATCTTTCCACGGCACGGAAATACTGAAATACTGAAACGGAGTGCACACGGAGACACTTCAGTATTTTTTGCTGAACCATTGAAATGAATGGTTCAGTATCTGTTCCGTATACTGAACTCAAAAAACGTCCAGTATACTGAACGCAAAATACTGTAGTGTGAAAGAGGCCTAAAGCTGAGGTTTCCTCAGTTCTGTGTCAGCTCTCCTGGTGTGTGTTGTCTTGTCCTGTCCTGCTCCTGGTTTGTACTCTCTCTCCCATGCTGCTGACCCATGGGATCCGTGTCTGTCTGTCTGTGCTCTGTGGGTTTCCCTACTTGTTCATTGACGTCCTCTTTCCTGTCTTTCTGTTATCTGTTCTCTGTTCTGCCAGTTATGTTTTAGTTACTTTGTGTGTATTCATATGTCTGTGTTCAGCAAGCCCTTGCTGCACCTTTCTTTGCAGCAGAGTGGCATGCGCAAGGCCATTCTGTTTACTACTGGTGGATGAAGTTCTTCTCTGCTCATTGCCACTCCTGCTCCCTTGCGTGAACTCCTGCTTGTATTTTTAGTTATCTTGTGTGTATTCATATGTCTCGGTTCAGCAAGCCCTTGCTGCAGCGCACCTAGCTGCAGAGTGCTATGCGCAAGGCCACGCAGTATACCACTGGTGGAGCAAGTCCTTCTCTTCCAGCAATTCTACCCAAAAATTCGACCTTCACAAGATTGATTATTGATCACTACCACAGCATATCCTTGCATCAAGGAAGAAGCTTTACCCAAAGCTGTTTGAGAGAAGGTTGTTACTGGATTGTGAAAGGAAGTAAAGTTATATAAGTAAATGTGTAGACTACAGAAAGGCACATAGACCTAAAGAAGAACAAAGAATGGCAGATTTACCGGCAGATCGTGTAAACACATCACCACCATTTCTTTATAGCGGAATGGATTGTTTTGGCCCATTCATCACCAAACAGAACCGCAAGGAGTACAAGAGATATGGACTAATATTTAAATGTTCCAGACTGATTCACCTGGAAATGTTAGAAGATATGTCAACTGACGCATTCATCAACGCCTTGAGATGTTTCATAGCCATTAAAAGTACTGTCAGAGAGCTTAGATCTGACAAAGGATCTAATTTTGTTGCAACAAAGAATGAATTGAAGAAAGCTCTAAAAGAGATTGATGAAGAAAAAGTAACTATTAGAGAAACAGTCAGAGAGCTTAGATCTGACAAAGGATCTAATTTTGTTGCAACAAAGAATGAATTGAAGAAAGCTCTAAAAGAGATTGATGAAGAAAAAGTAACTATTAGAGAAACAGTGTGATTTTCATATGAATGCTCCACATGTAAGCCATACAGGAGGAGTTTGGGAAAGACAAATCAGAACTGTGTCATGCCCTGCTCAGGTTTTGTGCGGAGGTCTGCCAGGTTAGGAGCATGTGTGTAGTTTTTTTTTTTTGTTTTGGGTTTGGAGTTGAGCTGTTTCCGCCTCCCTTTAGGTGCACTGGGTGGGGTCATTTGTGTGAGTTTAAATTACGCCCCTTCCCAGTGTCCTGTGCGGGTTATAGCTTATATCTTCCTCTGCCAATACCTAGACTGCCATTTCTCAGCTGCTCTGAGATGGAGTCAATTGATGCGCTAGTTGATCGCATGCAGGGATTATCCCTAGAGGTTGCTGATCTGTGTAATTTTGTCTCACGGTGTCAGAATGCTCTGGCATCAGGTGCTATAGGAGGAAGTCAAATCTATGGGGAGCCTAGAGTCGCTCTCCCTGATAGATTTTCAGGGGGTGTGGACGACTTTATTCGCTTTAGAGAGTCATGCAAACTGTATTTTCAGCTGCGGCCATCTTCATCTGGTGATGAGAGTCAGAGAGTAGGGATAATCATATCCCTGCTTAAAGGGGACGCGCAGTCCTGGGCCTTTTCTCTGCCGACCGGTTCTCTGGCCCTCCGGTCGGTGGATGAATTTTTTAAAGCCTTGGGATTCATTTATGATGACCCAGATCGGGTCTCGATGGTGGAATCTAAGTTGCATAATTTATTTCAAGGAGAACGTACTGCAGAGGCGTACTGCGTTGAGTTTAGGAGATGGGCTACAGAGTCTGAGTGGAATGACCCCACGCTACATAGTCAGTTTTGTCAGGGCTTGTCTGAGAGATTGAAAGATGTTCTCGCTTTTCATGAGTATCCGGATACATTGGAGAATGCTATGTCTTTAGCAGTACGGTTAGATAGACGCATTAGAGAGAGATGTAAGGTTCCTTCCGCGCGAGGGATCCCTTCTGGGAGTGGTTTCGTCTCACCGGTTCCCCAGGGTAATATGACATGTAATTCTGAGGTAGGGGAGGACCCCATGCAGCTGGGTCAGGTGTCTTTCCGTTCTGGTAATATGAACTTTAGGAGGTTGCATAAGCTATGTTATTACTGTGGAGAAAGTGGTCATTTTGTTTATCCTTGTCCTTTTGATAAACTGCAAGTTGATAATAAAGAACCACAAAGAGGTTTACATAAAGAAAATAAAAAAAACATCCCTGACTCTTGGTAGTGTGAATGAGGTGTCGAAGCAAGCAGGTATGCAATCTCCCTGCAATTCTCGTTTTCTCCTTCCAGGTATGGTGGTGCTAGACAAGTATTCATTGACTGTGGTGCTGGGGTAAACCTTATTGATTTTCTTTTTCTTCAAAATCTGGGCTTAAAGAGGACCTTTCACCGATTATTACACAATGAACTGAGTATACATACATGGAGAGCGGTGCCCGGGGATCTCACTGCACTTACTATTATCCCTGGGCGCCGCTCCGTTCTCCCGTTATGCCCTCCGGTATCTCCGCTCACTAAGTTATAGTAGGCGGAGATTTCAGTCCCTAAGTTATGGTAGGCGGAGTCTGCCCTTGTTCTGCTCTAGCGCTGGCCAATCGCAGCGCAGAGCTCACAGCCTGGGAGGTTATTTTCTCCCAGGCTGTCAGCTCTGCAATGCGATTGGCCAGCACTACAGGAGAACAAGGGCAGACTCCGCCTACCATAACTTAGTGAACGGAGATACCGGAGGGCAAAGCAGGAGAACGTAGCGGCGCCCGGGGATAATAGTAAGTGCCGTGAGATCCCCAGGCGCCGCTCTACATATCTGTATACTTAGTTCATAGTGTAATAATCGGTGAAAGGTCCTCTTTAAGTACTTGCACTTTAGAAAGAGAGATTCTGGTATTCGCAATTGATTCTTCCCCTCTTTCTGAAAGGAGTCTCACTCATATTGCTCATGGTATTCAGTTAAGGGTGGGTGATTCACATGTTGAGATCATTTCTTGTTTTGTCATAAAGGACTTGCCCACTCCTATGGTCTTAGGTTTACCGTGGTTGATGAAACATAACCCTACTATAGATTGGCAGGCAAGGCAGATCATTGGTTGGAGTGAATTTTGTTCGGACAATTGTCTAGGTGCATCTATCTCAGGTGTCTACTACGGTTCTACCACAGTATATCTCAGATTTTGCAGATGTCTTTTCAGAGGGTGGGGCTCAGGAGTTGCCTCCTCATCGTGAATATGATTGTCCGGTTAATCTCATCCCAGGGGCTAAGTTGACAAAGTCTCGGCTATACAATCTTTCTCAACCTGAAAGAGAGGTCATACGGAAGTATATTGCCGAGAGTTTGGCAAAGGGTCATCTAAGTCTCCGGTCGCAGTTGGTTTATTCTTTGTAAAGAAAAAGGATGGATCGCTTAGACCTTGTTTGTATTTCCGGGAATTGAACCTCATTACGGTCCGTGATCCGTATCCCCTTCCTTTGATTTCTGACCTTTTTGATCAAATTCTTGGAGTCAAGGTGTTCTCCAAGTTAGATTTAAGAGGGGCCTACAATCTGATCAGAATCAAGCAGGGGGATGAGTGGAAAACGGCCTTCAACACGCACGAAGGTCATTTCGAGAATCTGGTTATGCCTTTTGGATTAACTAACACGCCAGCGGTGTTTCAGCGATTTGTCAATGACGTTTTCCATCATTTTGTGGGAAGATTAATTGTAATTTACTTGGATGACATACTAATTTACTCTCCTGATCTGAAGACCCATCAGGATCACGTGAGACAGGTTTTGTCGATCCTTCGGGAGAATAAATTATATGCTAAATTGGAGAAATGTGTGTTTTCTGTTCAGGAGCTTCCATTTCTGGGATATCTGCTTTCTGACTCTGGTTTTTGTATGGACCCCGAAAAGGTCCGGGCGGTTCTGGAATGGGACCGACCGGAGAATCAGAAAGCTTTGATGCGGTTTTTGGGGTTTACCAATTATTATAGAAAATTTATCTTGAACTACTCTACCACTGTAAAACCTCAGACCGATATGACTAGGAAAAGCGTCGACTTCTCTGTCTGGTCGGATGAGGCATTGCAGGCCTTTTCGGCTATTAAGGAATGTTTTGCGTCTGCTCCCATTCTGATGCAGCCCGATGTGTCTCAGTCATTCGTTGTGGAGGTGGATGCTTCAGAGGTGAGGGTTGAAGCAGTGTTGTCGAAGGTTCATCTCCTGGCAAATAATGTCCATGTGCTTTTTTTTCCCAAGAAGCTCTCGGTCGCCGAGAGGAATTATGATGTAGGAGATAGGGAATTGCTGGCCATCAAATTGGCCTTTGAAGAATGCCGTCACTGGTTGGAAGGGGCGTCTCATCCCATTACGGTATATACTGATCATAAGAATTTGGCTTACCTGCAATCCGCCAAGCGTCTGAATCCTAGACAGGCTAGATGGTCACTGTTCTTTACTAGGTTCAATTTTGTGGTTACTTTTCGCCCGGGGGTTAAAAACGTCAAGGCAGATGCATTGTCTCGTAGTTTTCCTGGAAGTGATTCAGAGAATACTGCTCCGATTTTGGCTGATGGGGTGGTGGTCTCCGCTCTATACCCCGAGTTGGAGGTGTTGGGAGCCCAGGGGGGGGCTTCTGATTCTTGTCCCCCAGGGAGGTTGTTTGTTCCTGCTGGACTGCGATCCAAGGTATTCAAGGAACATCATGATACTGTCCTTGCTGGACATCCTGGTGGCAAATCCACCTTTGATCTTATTTCTCGGGGGTTCTGGTGGCCCGGGTTACGTAAGAGTGTTGAGGATTACGTAGCAGCTTGTGAGACCTGTGCACGGTCAAAGGTTGCTCACACTCTACCGTCTGGTTCACTTCTTCCTTGGTCTATTCCATCTCGTCCTTGGACGCACTTGTCTATTGACTTTATCACTGATCTGCTGAGTTCCTCCGGGAAAACAGTGATTTTGGTGGTTGTGGACCGTTTTAGTAAAATGGCTCACTTTGAATCATTAGCTAGTCTGCCCAATGCTAAGACTCTTGCTCAGGTTTTTGTTGATAACATTGTGAAATTACACAGCATTCCCTCGGATGTGGTTTCTGATAGGGTCACGCAGTTTGTTTCCAGGTTTTGGAGGGCGTTCTGCTCTCATCTTGGTGTTCAACTTTCGTTCTCTTCGGCTTTTCATCCGCAGTCTAATGGGCAGACAGAGCGTACTAACCAAAACCTGGAGACCTAGGTGTTTTGTGGCTGAGAACCAGGAGGACTGGTCCTCATTCTTACCTCTAGCAGAGTTTGCTTTGAATAACCGTAGGCAAGAGTCCACGGGTAAGTCGCCATTTTTTGGTGCATACGGTTTTCAGCCTCAGTTTGGTACCTTTTCTGGGACTGGTTCCTCTGGGATGCCAGAGGAGGAGAGATTTTCTTCTGCCTTGTCTTCTATCTGGCGGAGGATCCAAGTTAATTTGGAAAAGATAGGATAGAGGTATAAGCGAATGGCTGACAAGAGACGTATGACTGCTCCGGACCTGTGTGTGGGTGATCTGGTGTGGTTATCTACTAAAAATATTAAACTGAGAGTACCTTCTTGGAAACAGGGTCCAAGATTTATTGGACCTTACAAAATATCTGCGGTTGTCAATCCATTGGTGTTTCGTCTGGATCTTCCGCAGATCTGGAGGATACATGATGTGTTCCACAGGTCTTTACTGAAGAAATATGTGAAACTGGTGGAACCATCGCCATTGCCTCCTCCTGTTCTGGTTGATGGCAATTTAGAGTTCGAGATCTCTAGGTTTCTCGACTCACGTTTTCTTTGGGGTTCCCTTCAGTATCTGGTACACTGGAGGGGATACGGCCCCGAGGAGAGGATGTGGGTTCCGGCTGTGGATGTTAGTGCCAGTCGACTGGTGAGGGCCTTTCACAGGGCCCACCCGGATAAAGTTGGGCCGGGGTGTCCGGAGGTCACGCGTAGAAGAAGGGGGGGTGGTACTGTCATGCCCTGCTCAGGTTTTGTGCGGAGGTCTGCCAGGTTAGCAGCACGTGTGTAGTTTTTTTTAGTTTTTTTGGTTTGGAGTTGAGATGTATCCGCCTCCCTTCAGGTGCACTGGGTGGGGTAGTTTGTGTGAGTTTAAATTACGCCCCTTCCCAGTGTCCTGTGCGGGTTATAGCTTCTATCTTGCTCTGAGGAAATGTGGATTTGCTGTTTCTGCTCTGCTACTAAGATAAGTTGGTTTTGGTTTCCATTTTGTGTTCTGTCTAGGCTGTTAGAGACACACCTGCCTCCTCCAGGACCTGAGGAAGCAGGCTGCCTCTTTCCCCCTTTCCACTATCACAGGAACTTTAGGGAGTCTTCAGCCTTAGGCACGGAGGCACGTTTATTCCCACCTTTAGGGTCTGAACGTGGGCACAGAAGTCCAGGGAGAGCTGGTAGGGAATTGTCAGGAGGTGACCTTTATTCCCAGCTTCTGGCCTAGACGCTTGTTTTGAGGTTTTCTTTATGTTTATTGTCTCTTGTATCCTACCCATCGTGACAAACTGTGAGAACTGTGCTAAGTTCAGTGTTGAAAAAGAACGCCAGAAGAATAGATGATGCTTCACTTAGGAAGTAATGTCTATTGTTAACAGTCGTCCACTTACAGTTGATAACATCAACGATCCAACAAGTTTGGACCCTTTAACTCCCAACCATCTACTTCACCTTAAGTCTGATTACATACAGCCACCGCCTGGCAAGTTCACCTAAGAGGATTTATATGGCCAGAAGGAGATGGCGAAGAGTTCAATATCTATCAGAACAGTTTTGGAAAAGATGGAGGAAAGAGTACTTAGCCAATATGATGCTAAGAAGTAAATGGCAAACACCCAGAAGAAATGTCCAAGTTGGTGACATAGTGTTAGTAAAAGAAGAAGATTTACCTAGAAGTCAATGGAATTTGGCAAAAGTTCTAGAAGTTCGAAAGGATGAAGACAGACTAGTAAGAAGAGTGTTGTTACAAATAGGAGACTCAAAAATTGACAAAAAAGGAAAACATCTCACTACTCCACTCAAGTTGGAATGTCCTATACAGAAGTTAGTTGTTCTACTTGAGTGATAAAAGACACTTGGAAGTTGAGAACCTGATGGAAAATTTCTCAAATTCATGTTTAAGTCCTACCACTAAGAACATAGAATTATAGGTAATTTTGGTGGGAGTGTAGCTGGCCAGCTAAGACCTGTCCTAGTTTGCTAGTATAGCTTATATGTGTATACAGCTAGACCTGCAAATAGCCTTAATACAGTTCATATGTTTATGTGTTAAAAACAAAAGCAGAGTTTATTTACTGTGACACCATGTTTTGGATGTCATATAACTATTATATTTTGTGTTCACAGAAGCAGAAAAATATAATATGCCTTTAAGATTCATTTTGTAATGTAAGGTAAGCTCAGTGACACAGCAGAAACAACAGAAAGCATAGTGCTAATCTGTTGTTGCTGGGCAGAAGTCTAGACCAATCACGGCCAGCCTCACACACAGCCTATCTGGGAATTCCTCTAGCAGGAGCTGCTAGAATCATTATTCACCAGAGACAGGAACTGAAGAGACATTTACTCCACTGAGAGCTGTGTTTTTATGGAAGCAGAAAGGCCAAAATAGGTATTTTAAACAGTTTTATAATGTTCCTACTGTTAGTATAGTGATTAGAACTGTATACTGAACCAGTTATATGTGTGTGTGTTTACTTACAGTTCCACCAAATTGCAAGCTACAATTTCCAACCACAAAGTTCACAATCCAAATTCAAATTCCATATTGCAATCCAAATTGCATAAAACCATACTAGATCATACTCAACCAATCTGCAAATAGTTACTGCTAACTTCATACGGCAAATTGCTACTAAATTCAGCAAGTAAACTATTAGTTAGACCTTAGATATACCTCTCAGAGAGATTATAAAGTGCTTAAATAACTTAAAGTGAGAGTACAGATACTCAAGAGAGAAATATATCCACCATTTTATGTTGAATGACAAGATTGAACAGTTGAACCACCATCTTATGCATACCGCCATTTTATGATACTTTATTCAACACGTGTATTGTACATGGACTATCTGCTGCGGAGGCGGCAGTGTTATATATGAAGAAAAGTTGAAGTTAATAAAGAAGTTATTTTAAGCACTTCGTGTGCTCTTTAAACCTACTGTTTCCATAGAACAGCGCTAGAGGAATTACAGAGTAATAGACAGTCTGGTTAGACTAAAAGTCAGAAATATCAAAACTCTTCTAATGCCACAGCGCAAAAGGCACTTCATAGTGCTGCGCCTGCCACACTCACTATGGCTAAACTCATCAGTTTCATAAGAATGTAGCCTAAATGAGAATTTAAAAAAGGTCAGGAGTTCAAAGATAAAGGCTACAGATGGAGCATTCAGAGCCTGCTAGCAGTGCTGACATTTTTGACACAAAACTTTTTTTTTTTTTGCAGATTTCAGCGCATATTCTGCATAAAAATCTGCGACTGTTGTCAATAATTGATCTATGCCATAGTTTATACAATGCTGTTTTTTTCCATGTGATTTATAAAATCTATGAAAAAAAGAAAGCAACATTTTCCTTCTTGGCACCGGTATCCACATGCAGATTAGCACCACTGAACTAGGCTACTCTGTGGTTGGATTCGTGGAATGGCATACCATAAATCTGCGGTGGAAATCTAAGCTCCAGCCGCAGATTTCTGCTGAGGATTCCATGGCAGATACACGTTGGATTTTTTCAAGTGTATTTTGCAATGTGAACATAGTTTTCCAGGGTAGACAAAATAGATGTGATTTAAATTAACACCAAATTAAACACAAGAACCAGATCAAACAAAAAGAAAGTGCTAGGTGTCAGAAAGTCTGAGGCAACATGATTCTATACCAAGAAATAAAAAAATAGATACTGAACACTAGCACAAGACAAGTCCTCTTTATAAAGTATCAAATGTACTGTACTTTAAAATTCTTCACATTTTATTTAATTTTCTGTCCTAAATTAACCTTTGTGCTGGTTGATTTTCATGTCCTCGGTGCAAAGGGCTTTTCCTCCTCACAGAAATCCTTCTGCATAGGACACTACTTTTTAAAAATAAGGTGGTTCTTCTTTAAAGTGTACCTAAACTTTCAAATAAACTTTATTAAAAATAATTCTAAATGTGATGAAAAGAACTGTAAGAATGTAATATACCTAACTTTTTTTTTTTTACTTATAAAATCAGCATGAGTTCAGGAGCTTATGGCGCTCTTGAATCTGTACACTGCTGACATATCATGTACAGATTCCAAAGGCGCCGCAGTGAGCGATGTACAGGCAGGAAAAAACATTGCTGCGCCTGCTTGTTCCAGAAAGGCTCTCTAAAAGCTCTGCATAGCACATCACTAATATGCTATGCCAGGCTTTACTGGAGTGAGTGCAGGCAGGGGCAGTTATGTGCTATGCAGAGCTACTGCTTTCACTTAAAATCTTTGCATACCACATTGGTACAGGCGTTTATTAGAGCGGAGCTTGCAGCGAGCGGAGCTGGTACGGGCAGGAACAGTGATGTGTGGTCCTGCCTGTACATCGCTCACTGCGGCCCCAGTGGAATCTATACACCAGTACATCGCTTACTTGTAGGCAGTGTATGAGTGTACAGATTCAAACCTGCGATAGGCACCTAAACTTCAGGTGCCTATTACACAAAGAAAAGTTTAAAAAAATTACAATTAAAAATTAAAGTATATTACAAATATTATTTTCATCACATTTAGAATATATTTGAACCCCTTCTACCCCAGGCCAGTTTTCGCCCTTCTGCCCAGGTCCTTTTTTGCAAATCTGACGTGTCACTTTATGTGGTAATAACTTTGGAACACTTTTACTTATCCAAGCCATTCTGAGACTGTTTTCTCATGACAGTCATAAATTTGAGTCAATATATTTTACCTTTATTTATGAAAAAAATCCCTACTTTACCAAACATTTTCAAAAATTTGCAATTTTCAAAATTTCTATTTCTCTGCTTTTAAAACAGAAAGAGATACCTCATAAAATATTTATTACCTAAAGGGGTTGTCCGGGTTCAGAGCTGAACACGGACATACCTCCATTTTCACCCCGGAAGTCCCCCTGACATGAGCATCGGAACAGTTCATGCTCTGATGCTCTCCTTTGCCCTGCGCTAAATCGCGCAGGGCAAAGGCATTTTTTGGAGATCCGGTGACATATCGGGCTCTCCATGGGGTTTGAAGTCACTTTGTGGGGCTTACATAGTAGAAAACCTCCATAAATGACCCATTGTAGAAACTACACCCCTCAAGTTACTTAAAACTGATTTTACAAACTTTGTTAACCCTTTAGGTGTTCCACAAGAATTGAAGGAAAATGGAGATGAAATTTCTAAATTTTACTTTTCTAGCAGATTTTCCATTTTAATCCATATCCACATCAAGGGTTAACAGCCAAACAAAACTCAATATTTATTACGCTGATTCTGCGGTTTACAGAAACACCCCACATGTGGTCATAAACTGATGTAAGGGCACACGGCAGGGTGCAGCAGAAAAGGAACGCCATATGGTTTTTGGAAGGCAGATTTTGCTGGACTGGTTTTTAGATGTCATGTCCCATTTGTAGCCCCCCTGATGCACCCTTATAGTAGAAACTCCCAAAAAGTGACCCCATTTTGGAAACTAGGGGATAAGGTGCCAGTTTTATTGGTACCATTTATGGGTACATATGCTTTTTTGATCATTCATCATTACACTTTATGGGGCAAGGTGACCAAAAAATTTTAAATTTTGGCACAGTATTTATTTATTTTTACAGCGTTCACCTAGGGGTTAGGTGATGTGATATTTTTATAGAGTAGATCATTACGGACGTGGCAATACCTAATATGTATACCTTTTCTTATTTAAAAATAGTGGTAGGTTGTGGTGACTCACTAGCAAGTAGTTAAGGTATGGTGCTGCAAGCTCATATAGAGGGAATCACCCCACCCTCTCTTAAAAGGCAAAAAAAAATAAAAAAATAAAAATAAATAAATAATCAAGGCTGTATAGAATTATCCCCTGATTATGTGGGAGGATTCCCTGGCCAACTGGGAGTAGTATGAACAACAGGTGTCCGAGATTTGGGAAGCAATTAAAGGAATGGATAAAAATGGAGGCAGAGCAGGCAGACACTTGACCACTGAGGAAGGGAGAGTGAATCTACCCGTAACGCGTATGGTGAAACAAGTGATGTACCTGCATCGAAAAACCTCCGATAATACTGTATGGCCATACAGAAGAAAATTTCTACAGTAAAGGATTAACTATTCTTATCGTCGAAAGCTGCACCAAAGGAAATTGCGGAACAGAGTGGCAACTCCCGCGATCTTTGGAACTCCCGCGAAATTTAAACCAGCTTGCTGTATGGAGCGACTGAATAAGCCGGCAAATATTTAAAGCTCCATTGAAGCAATAGGGAGACAACAGACGCTAGACGGTAAGCCAAATATCAATTTAAAGTTTTCTTCGATTCAAAGCTCATATTGACCTTAAAAGGATATGCTATAAGAGACTTTTCACATTATCAGGATTCCTGTGGACACTTTATGAACATATTGCGCTCCCAGTGAATACACCTACAACATTTTCAGTGACATTCAGTTTCCCAAATTGGGATAGAGCGCTAGAAGATAATACCCCCTCTTTCCCAAATAACAGCATATACTTGAAGTTTTTTGGTGTGATATATATTATTGAATTTATCGACACTATTGAGTGGTATCGAATATTCTATCGAATATTTCAACATTGAATTTTCTACCATTCAATTTATCGAATATTTCTATCGAATGTATTTTTATCGAATATAGTATCGATCATATCTACCACAATACTGTATATGTGACTGTAATGTTGTATATTATTGCTACATTGTTCTTATAAATTTTATTACTTGTATTTTATGGGGATTTAATAAATATTTTCTGCACATTTCAATTTGGTTGCCAAGTGTATGAGTGCTCGCTCATTTTCCTATTACTACATTTGCCTTTTCTTATTTAAGTTTTACACAATAGCATTTTTGAAACCAAAAAATGATATTTTAGTGTCTCCATAGTCTGAGAGCCATAGATGTTTTATTTTTTGACCGATTGTGGTAGGTACGGTCTAATTTTTTTGTGGGAGGAGGGAACGCTTTGGTACTATTTTGGGGGGCATACGCCTTTTTGATCGCTTGGTGTTGCAATTTTTGTGATGTAAGGTGACAAAAAATGGCTTTTTTGGCACTGCTTTAATTTATTTTATTTTTTTACAGTGTTCACCTGAGGGGTTAGGTCATGTAATATTTTTTAGAGCAGGTTGTTATGGATGCGGCAATACCCAATATGTCTACTTTTTTTTTTTTTTCACTTTAGCACAATAATAGATTTGAAGCAAAAAAAATCATATTTTAGTGTCTGTATTGTCTGAGTATCTAAATTAACCTTATAATGTTTTTTCTTTTCCTCCACATCTCTTACAGGCCCCCTGATCTCCCGACTACGTGCCGCATATCACTATCCTTTTTTCCAGCCCTTAAGTGTATAGCTTTCCAACTAGACCTATAATCTTTTTCTTTGGGTCTCCCTCTTTTTCTTATTCTTTTTCTATTTTATTCTATCTTCTTCTTTTTTGGATATCTTTTAAATTCACCCCTCCTCCTTTTTTACACTATATTAGCACAGTGTTCTATAATACTTAGAGATTGTACCATAACACTTCTTAGTACTCTATTTCTATGCTGTACTAGTAGATTTGTGGTTTTATATAGAGTTTATACTTTCTCCTTATACTTTCTCTCTATTATTCTACACCAAACCTGCCGCAATATCCTATTATGCGTTCCACGGGCGGTTCATTTCCGGCCGATAGAACGCATTTCCGGTTCTGATGCGTTCCACCGCCCGATTCACTTCCGGCAGGTGGAACGCATCGCGTTCACTGCACTAAGCATGCACGCAGACGGCCACCTGAGCGGCATACAATTATCTTTAGTATTTAAAGTAGGCAAAATGCGGTCCTTAGGTAAACCTCTTTCTTCAAGGTGCTATATGCACCACTTCACTAGGTGTGAACACCCTTTCTATCTTGGCTACCGACTGCGGCATAGGTAAGTCTTACTAAGGGGGATCATGGTGTCACGAGGGTATCAAGAGCTTCCTGCCTGGACATCTATACTGACCCACTGGAGTTGTGAATCCTGGTTGTCGTTCCAGAGTGCTACCCTCCGGATCCCTGTTGGGCTTATTGTTGTCTCCTGTTGTCGCCCACCTGGGATTATATGTTGAGTCTGTGTTGTCTGTCCTCCCCTTGGTGTTTTCCCTTAGAGCTAGTGGTGCGGACTAGTGTTCCCATCGCCCTGTTCACTATCTAGGGCTCAGCTCAGGGAAAGCCAGGGCTTTAGGCACGTGATCGGCGTACGGGTGAGGAACCCGTCTAGGGACGTCAGGGCAGCCAGGTGCCAGCCGCCAGGTGAGTCAGGGGTCACCATCTTCCCTCTCACTTGGGCAGGGCCTTCCTCGTTCCCTCCCTCTGTGTCACGTATGTGATAGCCACGCCGACCGTGATATTATAACTGGACCTTACTTTTTGAGAAAAAAATAAATAAAAATTATATAATTTTTTATTTGTTGTTTTTTT
Source organism: Bufo bufo (assembly GCF_905171765.1). Lineage (NCBI taxonomy): Eukaryota > Metazoa > Chordata > Amphibia > Anura > Bufonidae > Bufo > Bufo bufo. The sequence goes on from NC_053393.1 coordinate 364,564,090, forward strand.
TTCTCTCTACTTAGAATCCAATATGGATCCTATTGATGCCTTGGCAGAACAGCTTCAAAGCCTGTCTTTGGAGGTGGCAGGATTGAAGGCGTCTGTTCTCCAACAACAGCAGCAAATGCAGCAGACCGCACCCCCAGCGGTTGCTATGGGTAACCAGGTTGTCACAGAACCCAAGGTTGCTCTTCCCGACAGATTTTCTGGGGGAAGGGACAAATTTGCGACGTTCCGTGAGGCCTGCAAATTATATTTTAAGTTGCGCCCTTACTCCTCAGGTCATGAAGAACAGCGGGTAGGGATTGTCATTTCCCTGATTCAGGGGGATCCGCAATCCTGGGCGTTCTCATTACCCCCTGGTTCTCAGGCTCTTCGGTCAGTGGAGGGATTTTTTGGGGCTTTGGGTCTCATATATGATGACCCTGACCGAGTCGCCCTGGCTGAGTCGAAGTTACGGAGACTCCTACAGGGAGATCGGTCAGCAGAGGAATATTGCTCAGAGTTCCGTAGGTGGGCTACGGATACTCAGTGGAACGACCCGGCTCTCAGGAGTCAGTTCTGCTCTGGGTTATCTGAAAGGGTTAAGGATGCACTGGCGCTGTATGAGACCCCCCTTACCCTTGATGCTGTTATGTCCCTCTCTATCAGAATAGATAGACGTCTTAGGGAGAGATCGAAAATTCCGGAGCAATTGGTTACCTCTCCCAAGCAACAGTCAGCCTGTACGGACTTAGATGAGCCTATGCAGCTAGGCGGAACTTCTCGTCAGGTCCGTCCTCCCGAGGTTCGCCGTAGGGGGGGGGCTTGTTTTTTCTGTGGGGGGAAGGGTCATTTCATTAATGTCTGTCCCTCCTTTCTCAAAAACAAAAGACCGTCGGAAAACTACTAACCCCGGGCTGTGCGGAGGATGTCAGCCGGGGGGTATACGTTTCCTCCATACGAACATCTCAATTTGTGTTACCAGCGGTCATTGTTTTTGGTGTTAAGACGGAGTCTATTTCTTTTTTTCTAGACAGTGGAGCAGGGGTAAACTTGATTGATGCCCATTTTGCCCGCACTATGGGTTTGTCTCTCTGTACGCTGCAGAGACCTATTCCCGTATTCGCTATAGATTCTGCTCCTCTGTCTCAGAGAAACCTCACCCACATTGTTCATAATTTACACCTTCGGGTAGGGGACCACCATAATGAGTGTCTTTCATGTTACGTTCTGGAGGTCCTTCCCTCTCCGGTGGTATTGGGTCTTCCCTGGTTGGTAGCGCACAATCCAGTGGTAAATTGGCAGGCCAGGGAGATATTGGAGTGGAGTGAGCATTGCAGAGAGAATTGCTTAAATAACAATTGCTTAATCGCCTCCATAGCTTTCCTACCTACATTTATTTCGGACTTTGAGGACGTTTTTTCTGAAAAGGGTTGTCAGAAACTACCACCTCATCGTCCTTATGATTGCCCGGTTAACCTGATTCCCGGGGCAAAATTACCCAAGTCCAGGTTGTATAATCTTTCGGGTCCCGAGAGACAAGCCATGAAAGATTATATCTCCGAGAGTCTGGCTAAGGGACACATCAGACCCTCTTCTTCACCCGTGGCTGCAGGGTTTTTCTTTGTTAAAAAGAAAGATGGGGGCCTGCGTCCTTGCTTAGATTTCCGTGAGTTAAACCAGATAACCATCCGTGACCCATACCCTCTTCCTCTCATTCCTGACCTTTTTAATCAGATTGCGGGTGCTAAGTGGTTCTCCAAACTTGATCTTAGGGGGGCCTACAATCTGATTCGTATCAAGGAAGGGGATGAGTGGAAGACAGCTTTTAACACCCCTGAGGGGCATTATGAAAATTTAGTTATGCCTTTCGGTCTGACCAATGCCCCTGCTGTCTTCCAACATTTTGTTAATGATATTTTTAGTCATCTCATCGGCAGGTTTGTAGTCATATACCTAGATGATATCTTAATTTATTCGGCTGATCTGAAAACACATGAGGTGCATGTCAGGCAAGTACTGCAGGTCCTACGGACGAATAAATTATATGCGAAAATTGAAAAATGTGTCTTCGCCGTTCAGGAATTACAGTTCCTGGGATATCTATTATCTGCTTCAGGTTTCCACATGGATCCTGTGAAGGTCCAGGCAATTTTAGATTGGGATCTTCCTGAGAACCTTAAAGCCCTACAACGGTTTTTGGGTTTCGCTAATTTCTATAGAAAGTTCATTAAAAATTATTCAGTGATCGTTAAACCCCTTACCGACATGACTAGGAAGGGGACGGATTTTTCCAAATGGTCTGACGCCGCTAAAGATGCATTTCCCTCTCTAAAGGAGAGGTTTACCTCGGCACCTGTTCTAATTCAACCTGATGTCTCCCAGCCTTTTATTGTCGAGGTAGATGCGTCAGAGGTGGGAGTGGGAGCTGTATTGTCTCAGGGTCCGTCTCCTGGCAAATGGCGTCCTTGCGCTTTCTTTTCCAAAAAATTATCTTCTGCGGAGAAGAATTATGATATTGGAAATAGGGAACTGTTGGCGATTAAACTGGCGCTTAAAGAGTGGCGTCACTTCTTAGAGGGAGCAATCCACCCCGTCACGGTGATTACGGATCACAAGAACCTTCTGTACCTAGAATCGGCTAAGCGTCTCACCCCTAGACAAGCTAGGTGGTCGCTATTCTTTACCAGATTTAACTTTGTAATCACCTATCGTCCTGGGGCAAAAAATACCAAGGCAGACGCATTATCTCGTAGTTTCCCTGGAGGGGGTAATGTTTGTGATCCGGTACCTATTTTACAAAGAGGAGTGGTTGTCTCTGCTGTACACTCTGTTCTAGAGGGAAAGGTGTTAGAGGCTCAGGGGGACGCCCTGGCCTCTTGCCCTTCAGAGAAATTGTTTGTACCGTTAAACCTGCGTCTTGAATTATTAAAAGAACATCATAATTCGGCACTTGCTGGACACCCGGGTAGTAAAGCAACCTTGGAGCTTTTATCTCGTCGTTTTTGGTGGCCAAGGTTGCGTCAGGATGTAATGGATTTCGTGTCTACTTGTTCTACTTGTGCACGCGCGAAAGTCTCTCATACACGTCCAGCAGGGTCTTTATTGCCACTTTTCATCCCCAATAGGCCATGGACACATCTGTCAATGGATTTCATCACTGACTTACCGTTGTCGGCGGGTAAAACAGTTATCTTGGTAGTAGTAGACAGGTTTAGCAAAATGGTACACTTTATTGCGCTACCCGCACTTCCTAATGCTAAAACTCTCGCTCGGGTGTTTATCAGTGAAATCGTGAAGCTTCACGGGGTCCCTTCCGATGTGGTTTCGGATCGGGGAACCCAGTTTATTTCTAAGTTTTGGAAAGCTTTTTGTTTCCGTTTGGGGGTTCACTTGTCCTTTTCCTCAGCTTTCCATCCTCAGTCGAATGGACAGACTGAGCGTACCAACCAAAACCTAGAAACATATTTAAGGTGTTTTGTGTCTGAAAACCAAGAGTTGTGGTCATCATATTTACCGTTAGCTGAGTTTGCCATAAATAATCATTATCAGGAGTCCACTGGCAAGTCACCATTCCTTGGTGCATACGGTTTTCATCCCCAATTTTGTACTTTCAAAGAGGGGGGGTCTTCTGGGGTTCCCGAAGAGGAAAGGTTTTCTTCATCTCTTTCATCGGTATGGCAGAAGGTGCAAGTTAACTTGAAAAAGATGAGTGGTAAATATAAATGCATGGCCGATAAGAAACGGTCGCCAGGTCCGGACCTAGGAGTGAATGACTATGTGTGGTTGTCTACTAGGAATATTAAGTTGAAGGTTCCTTCTTGGAAACTGGGTCCTAGGTTCATTGGTCCCTATAAAATAGTAGCCGTCATTAACCCTGTGGCTTTTCGCCTGGAGCTACCTCAGACTTTTAAGATCCATAACGTCTTCCATAAATCGTTACTCAAGAAGTATGTTCCACCTCTAGAACCATCGCCGCTGCCACCTCCTCCTGTCATTGTGGCTGGTAATCTGGAGTTTCAAATAGCCAGAATTGTTGATTCTCGTCGGGTCCGCCGCTCTCTTCAGTATCTGGTGCATTGGAGGGGTTACGGTCCCGAGGAAAGAATGTGGGTTCCAGCGTCAGAGGCAAACGCCAACAGGTTAATTCAGACTTTCCATGCCTCTCATCCGGAGAGACCTGGTCCTGAGTGTCCGGAGGCCCCTCGTGAAAGGGGGGGGTACTGTCACGAGGGTATCAAGAGCTTCCTGCCTGGACATCTATACTGACCCACTGGAGTTGTGAATCCTGGTTGTCGTTCCAGAGTGCTACCCTCCGGATCCCTGTTGGGCTTATTGTTGTCTCCTGTTGTCGCCCACCTGGGATTATATGTTGAGTCTGTGTTGTCTGTCCTCCCCTTGGTGTTTTCCCTTAGAGCTAGTGGTGCGGACTAGTGTTCCCATCGCCCTGTTCACTATCTAGGGCTCAGCTCAGGGAAAGCCAGGGCTTTAGGCACGTGATCGGCGTACGGGTGAGGAACCCGTCTAGGGACGTCAGGGCAGCCAGGTGCCAGCCGCCAGGTGAGTCAGGGGTCACCATCTTCCCTCTCACTTGGGCAGGGCCTTCCTCGTTCCCTCCCTCTGTGTCACGTATGTGATAGCCACGCCGACCGTGATACATGGCCTGCATATGAGGTTTCTAGTACACAAACAGGGACAACAGGATACACCATATTCAGTTTAGCTGTGACCTCGATTTTATTACTCCACCACAATTGTTAACTATGTTAATAGTGATACTAAGGTGTACCGTTCGTCTCTGGGGTCTTATATACAGTACAATATTGAAGTGTGAAAGTGTCCCCTTCCTTAATGTTTTTTTCCATCATATATGGATCCAGCTATCACCATTACGGCAGCCTAAATATCCTGAAAGTGGATGGGGTGACTACTAGACAGTCAATATAGTTATGGCACCTGGTACCATTCGGTCAACACCGGGGAAGATTGTACTTAATACTCTACTTGCCCAATATTGTATAAATTAACGCTCTGTATCCTATATTATGCACTCAGCACTTTATTGAAATCATGTACTATATATTTAGCGTTTTTTTCCCCACTATGTATTGTACATCAAAATCTTGAATTGTGTCAGGTCACTTTCATGTGTGTCTCTTTGGTCTGATGGATACTATATCAATTTGTGATATTGATTATTACCTACAAATGAATATGTGATTATTCTGCAAGCTTTTTGATATGTGATTGTTGATGAGATTGATAATACCTACTCCGAAGTAGATGGCCATTTTTTTATATTGCATCAGTCTTGTATAAGATGTATCATTTATTTTATTTTCGTTGTTCTATGTTTTGATGTATTTTGTTCTATTATAATCGCAGTGTCTGACGAAGGCCTACGCGCCGAAAACGAACACGAACTGCCACATGTCTATCTAATGTACTCAGCAAATAAAAGCATTCCAATTGAAGATCATCTGCTGTGATTTTTAATTAATTGTATTTTCTAATAGTCATATTTATTTTTTATTTTTTATTAATTGTCTCAGGGTCTCATTTTTTGCGGGTTGAGGTGACAGTTTTATTGGTAGCATTTTGTTGCCATACACCTTTTTGATGGCTTGGTGTTGCACTTTTTGTGATGTAAGGTGACAAAATGGCTTTTTTTGACATTTTTTTTTTTTTTTTTTTACGGTGTTTATTGGACGAGGTGGATCATGTGATATTAGAGCCGGTCATTACCTTCAACTTTTGGGGGTCTGATCCCCTCTGCAATGCTTTACGATACATCTGTATTGTAATGCATTGCCTGCTAGTGTGTGACACTGAGTCATACACTAACAGGTTGCCTAGGAGACCCAGCCTGATGCTGGATCTCCTGGGCACCCGTAGAAGGCAGGTCCAGATGCCGTGCAAGGCATTGGGCAGCCTCTGCACGGCATCAGGCTGCCTTGTCATGCTTCGGGTCCCCACCACAGCAGCGCGGGGACTTGATGCACTCCTTCACCCGCCGCAAATCACTACTATGTCGAGGTCAGCGCTGACAGCGGCATAGAAGGGGTTAATCCTCCGTAAACAGCGATGCCGGCAGATACAGCAGGGGCCCGGCTAACAGGGACTGCCTGACCCCTGCAGTGATCAGGCGCGCACCGCCCAGGTGCCCGCCCGATCACCATGACGTACTATTATGTCAAAATGCGGGAAGTCACTGACTTCCATGACGTAATAGTACGTCACATGTCGGGAAGAGGTTAATAAAGTTTAGGTACACTGTAAAAGGAAACCGGACACACATTTTCTAAGAAATTGCCTAACAATGAATAATCACATCTTTTTGTAGCAGTGATTTAATGTTCTTCTTAATGTTTTTAATGTTCCAAGGGCTGATATATGAATGTGCTACCTGCAATAGTGATTTCAGACTCTTGAAATGTCAGTTTAGTTCACATTCCTTGGCAAAAGAGAGGAAAACAAATTCTTCATAAGCATTGTCTGATAGTGGTATTGTATTTCTATATTTTCTCTATAAAGGGAAAATGGCAACACTACTGGAAGTGATACACTAATATAAATTGAATAAAAAATAGCAACTTTCATGAGTGGGAGCAATTTGGTTAATGCGTAAAGTAGCTATAGGAATACCAAATTCTGTTATGAGGTAGACACTCTATTGGTATGTACCATCAGCAGAATGTAAATGTTATGAGAACTGGGAGAGCAAATAAGGTTTATGAGTGGTTGCCAGCATATAGTATTACAGAATACCACATAATACACGTATATCATTAAATCGCTAAAGAAACTGTAATATAGCATAAAAGGGACATCTTTGCTTAAAAGGGAAGTCCAGGTTTGATATATTTTTTTTAAAATTGCAGATCCTCGACAATTAATGGATATGGGTATGGAGTCACTGCTGCAACCCACAATCAACTGTTATAGTGTGGCAATCACAATGTAAAGCCTCTTGCACACTAACATTTTTTTTCCCGTTTCCGTTGCGCTTGCGGTCCGTATGCGGAATCATTCACCTCAATGGGTCCGCAAAAACAACGGAAGGTACTCCATATGCATTCCGTTTCCGTATTTCTGTTCTATTAAAAGATAGAACATGTCCTATTATTGCCCACAAATCACGTTCCGTGGCTCCATTTTAGTCAATGGTTCCGGAAAAAAAAACTGAATGCATACGGAATGCATCCATATGTCTTCCGTATCCGTTCCGTTTTTGCAGAACAATCTATTAAAAATGTTATGCCCGGCCCAATTTTTTAATGTACCGTTTAAACATTATTGTATGCTTCCGTTTCCGATCCGCAAAAAACGGATCACAAACTAAAACACTACTAAAACAAAAATCTGGAAAAACGGACCGCGAAATACTGAAAAAGCCATATGGTTGTGAGCAAAAGGCCTAAGTGCTTATCTTCTTGAATGGGCTACTCGATCCAGATAAAGAATTGCAACTACAGAGGGACAATACATTAGGACCTAATAGGGCATCTCTATCTATGGCTCACAATTTAATTTTGCAATGTATTTTTTCAGTGTAGCTGTGCAAGAATTTTTGGACCACAAATTGAGGTAAATGAAAAACTGCGTATGAAAAGTATGTAGAAGACATTTAATACCAGTTTAGTCATTAAAAATTAGGAAGATCTAATAGAAGTTCCAAGCATGCTTGTCATCACAGCCACAAAAATCTGGAGCAGGAACACAGTCTTCTCAGCAATGTGTGGGATGTTAGCAGTACAAGCAGTGTATATATACCATCACTAACTAAATAGCAAAGCCTTTAAGACGTAAGCACTAGGAGAAAATACCATTGTATTAGTGGACAGACTGTCCAGTCTTTTACAGGTCACTGTCGTCATCTCCGTAGACATATCAAAGACTGGTGGTTTAAGTTCACACATAGCCTAAAACATACTCAGTGGAACTAGCCTGAAAAACAATACTAAAACCACGGGTTACACGTGGACTGTGTCAAGAATTTCACTGCAGTCTTGACGGCAGATTTTTAAATCTACAGCAACAGATAGAACATGTTGTAGGTTTGAAAATAATGAATATAAAAAAAAACTTGAACAAAATGACAAGTAATTACTGGCTGAATATGAATGAGAAGGAGGGTTTTTAAAGTTTCAAATATTAAAACCATAACAGTAGTCAAATTGTTTTCCTCTTCTACATGTATCATATACATAAACCTTATTATAGAAATGTACATCATGGTCTACCCTCTTAGCATATATTCACACACAACATATATGAGGCAGAAAAGACACTTCTTATCCATCTGAATGGGTGTGTTAACCATGCACATGCTCGAAGAAAAAAAACAAAAAACATCATTGCAATGTATAGAACTGTCAATTTCTGCACTAAATCAATCTTTATCACAAACATTTTGAGGTCAAACACAATCTTCCAAGTAATAGAATATTAAAAGGAGTTTTTTTGACTGCAGCCATTAGATTCCACAGTTTATTTCATTTTAGGTCTTGTGAGGCAGTGACAGGCCTTATCATGATAGAGGTGTAGAGGGGGTGGATATTGCAGTCCAGACCCCTATTCCACCAAAGGTGAGGCCAGCTGGCTGTAATCACTGAGGGATAAACCAACCCTCAATGTAGGAGTCCAGGGGAGAGGAAGTGACCCTAGAGAGGGGGAAGCCTGCAGAGGCTCTGTGTGATCTCAGCCAGGAGGGCTGAGGGGCCACAAAGCTGTGTGAAGCCGCATCTCTCCCCTGTGTGGGACTGTGCCTGATGAACTGACCTGCTGAGTGTCAGAACCTGATACCCTATTTGTGAACTGCGCTCCATAGGTGAGATAGAGACAACACATGTATTAGGTAGAGCCCAGACGGGCGGGTGTTTATTTTGTGCTGGTGCTGAAGTGCAGAAAAGAAAAATAACGCAGACACCAAAAAGGCGCCAGATTCCAAAATGTCACTGTCAAGTAATAATAGGGAACAGGGTGGATATACTGAGTATTTTGAAGTCATGCAACAATAGATCAGTAAACTTTGAGATTCTGACCTGAATGGAAACTAGTCCACAATTGTGATGAAAATGCAAATGAAAGACTGGTTAAAAACAAAGAATAAATGGTTGACTCACTTAACTGAGGAGGAGGTCTATGGGATAAAGCTCAAGACACCCATAGACTAAGCCTCCCCCGGCAGGATTGCTTGTAATATCTCAGGAAAGACACGGCAGTACGATAGTTGTTACTTCTGTGGTTTACTTTTATTGAATATCTCAAGTGGGCTAAACGCGTTTCGGGGGTTCACTTACATCCCCTTCTTCAGAAGCAGTAAAAAAAAACAGACAGCAATAGCATCATACAAGACATACCTTGCCCAGGGGCTTTTTATATAGTGGCATTGCGAGGGGGGTTCGGTGGGTGCGGGCGGCACCGGGTGACACCAGTGACGGGGTGACACCAGTCTGATGGCGGTGGCGGCAGGGCACAGGGAGAACAGCGCTTCCATTGTGGAAGCGCTCATCTCTCTAGTCATCTGTATCGCCGTCCTCTGGACAGCGATACAGATGTATGCTGAGGCGGGGCAGGGGATGGAGAGGCGTGTCCCTTCCCTCTTCCTCTGATAGGCTGCCGGCACTGGGCCGGCAGCCTATTAGAAGACTATGCAGGCGGAGCGATGATGTAATTGCGCCACCTGAGCCGTACAGCGCGGGACACAGGCCGGAAGAGGCCTGCATCGCATCGCTGACATGGAGGTATGTATAAGTGTTTTTTGTTTTTTTTATATGTACAATACTTTTACTTGCACATGAGGGGGGGGCTCTAGTTACTGGCACGTGATGGGGGAAGCCTTGTTACTGGCACATGATGGGGGGAAGCCTTGTTACTGGCACATGATGGGGGGGCTCTTTTTACTGGCACATGATGGGGGGGTGCTCTTGTTACTGGCACATGATTGGGGCTATTGTTACTGGCACATGAAGGGGGGGCTCTCGTTACTGGCACATGATGGGGGGCTCTTATTACTGGCACATGATGGGGGGTGCTCTTATTACTGGCACATGATGGGGGGTGCCCTTGTTACTGGCACATGATGGGGGGTGCGCTTGTTACTGGCACATGATGGGGGGTGCTCTTATTACTGGCACATGATTGGGGGGGCTCTTATTACTGGCACATGATGGGGGGGTGCTCTTGTTACTGGCACATGATTGGGGCTATTGTTACTGGCACATGAAGTGGGGGGCTCTCGTTACTGGCACATGATGGGGGGCTCTTATTACTGGCACATGATGGGGGGGTGCTCTTATTACTGGCACATGATGGGGGGTGCTCTTGTTACTGGCACATGATGGGGGGTGCTCTTGTTACTGGCACATGATGGGGGGTGCTCTTATTACTGGCACATGATTGGGGGGGCTCTTCTTACTGGCACATTATTGGGGGCATCTATGGGGGCACTTATTACTGGCACATTATTGGGGGCACTTATTACTTGCACATTATTGGTGGGCACTATAGGGGCATCTACTGAGGCCACAAAGAAGGGGTATTTTATATGTGGGCTCTGTACAGTAGCATTTTATACTGGGACACATTATGGTGGGTACTATGGGGGTCATCTACGGGGGGCACTAAGAAGGGGTATTTTATACTTGCAAATTATGGGGAACACTGAGGGCATCTACTGGGGCACTGTATATGGGGAATTTTATACTGGTACATTATAGGGGGCACTAGGAGGAAGGGGGGAGAGGAGCACTATGGGGGCATTTACTGGGGGCACTATATAGGGGTATTTTATACTGGCACATTATGGGGGCACTATGGGGACATTAGCTCAACTGGGGGCATTACAAGGGGGTATTTTTTGCACTGTCACATTATAAGGAGTATTATTTCTACGGGGGGGGGGGGGCATTATGGTGGGCTTTATTACTCCTCCATGGTATGAGCTGCCTAGTAGCAGCACCAGCCTCTAACTGCTCTGCTATCCCTCTGCCCCTTCTCCAAATCTTTATTATGAAATCTTTATCATTAGTATAAAACACAACATCAGCTCCGCCGAGCCCCCCAGCCAAAGTGTTGAAGTGGTGTTTGAGATCCCCAAGGGCCAAGCCAAGTAATTGAAAGTTTTCATGTGAAATATGTTTGTTATGAACATATAGCATACACTGTGTGACACAGTATACCTCTACACTGTGTAGTCTGTTCTATAAGCACCATTGTTTTGTGGGGGCGGACAGAAAATAATCTGGAAGTGCCCCTCCCGAGACCAGGCTCTAGATCCGCCACTGCCCGGTAAGCGATCTGACTGCTAGCAACCACCCCCGGCGGCGATATGTCTACTAGCACCCCCAACCACTCATACCCCCCCCCTCTTGGGCGATCTGTCTGCTTAGCCCCCCTTACGTCAGCAGTCTGTTTACTATCCAAACACCCATAACCCCCCACCGCCCCCCGTTACCGCTTAGGTCGGTCGGCAGGCTCAATGAAGGATGTGAAGGGAGGTCAGCGGCGCCGCGGCGGAACTTGATGTATGTCCACTACGTGACTTATCCGCACAGGTCAGAACACGATGCCCACACGAAGAAGCGGTCACCAGAAGAAATTGAACAACATTTGGTGTCTCGGTCAGCCAGCCAGCGAAAGTGGGGTGCACCTGACCTAGGTGAGCTGCTGCCAGCAGGGGGCAAATGGGGTGCTGGGGCTCTAAACTTTGGGGGGGGGGGGGTTCTGCTGAGCTAACAGATGCCCCCCTACGGCAGTAGCACCCCCATATATGGCTAAAAAAATATTGCTTCGGGGAAGGGGGGGTGACACCATTTTCTACTGCACCAGGATAAATCAGCCCTAGCAACGCCACTGTTTTTATACACATGATATTTGAAGTGCACGAGGTGGAGGTAGAAGAAGTAACATCACTTCTGGTACCGGAAGTGTGCGTTCCAAGGTGGATCGCATATTAAAATCTTTTATTATTGTGATAATATTAGTTGTAGTGGCTAGCCTGGTCCTAGCTGAAAGGAACTGGTGATAATCAAATCTAATGGGGGTGTTGGAGAGCAGTGATGGCCAGTTTGCCGTGTTCGCCCGCGAACACATGCGGGCTGCCATCTTAACTCACAAGTCCGGCGATGCACAGGTAAGCCCTTACCTGTGCCGCGAGCTGGTCTGAAACAAATGCGGTCACCGGGAGCAGGCAGTTCCGAGAACAGCCGCCGGGGGCCTTCATCGGGCTGTTCTCGGAACTGCCTGCTCACGGTGACTGCATTTGTGAGTTAAGATGGCAGCCCGCATGTGTTCGCGGGCGAACACTGCGAACTGGCCGTCACTTTTGGAGAACCCCCAGGTTGGAGGGAAGAGGTGGTGGCTATGGAGGAGCCAAGCGGGACTGGAAGAGAGGTACTTCCGGTCGCGCTTGCAGTGAAACGCAAATAGGACGGCAACTTCCAGTTTGCCGATAAATAACGGCAATCAGAGTCCCATGTTGCCGTTAATTGCAGGGGGGGGGAGTACGAAGGGGATGAGTGCCACTAATGTATAATACATTTGTGCACAATCAGAAATGTCCCAAGGTTCTATAGTACATTTGATGCTTAATAGATAAAAAAAAATAGATCAATAAATAAGTAAATACATACATAGGGGGGGATGACCATGACCATAAGAATAAAAATAAAAATGCATACATACATAATAAAATATTGCATACAAGAATAAGGGGTGCATAATAAAAAATGCTAATCATGGATAAAATACAGACAATACATATGCCAAGTCTATATATATATATATATATATATATATATATATACATACATGATGTTCACCAAGTGGTAATATGTATAAAAGTTTGTGTAACTGCAAGGTGGAAAATTCTCCAATGTACTATAGTTGGTTGAATAAGAATATAAATAATCAAGGAGAGGAAATATTTGTGTATAAATATACATAAAATGAAATAGTCGTATATAAGTATATGAAATATTTACCTATCTATATATAAAAGCCTAAGAGTGTGTAGGGATTGTTGTGGGGTTTCCCTAAAAATAAATAAATAATAATAATAATAATAATAAAAAAAAAAAATATATATATATATATATATATATACACTGCTCAAAAAAATAAAGGGAACACAAAAATAACACATCCTAGATCTGAGTTAATTAAATATTCTTCTGAAATACTTTGTTCTTTACATAGTTGAATGTGCTGACAACAAAATCACACAAAAATAAAAAAGTGGAAATCAAATTTTTCAACACATGGAGGTCTGGATTTGGAGTCACACTCAAAATTTAAGTGGAAAAACACACTACAGGCTGATCCAACTTTGATGTAATTTCCTTAAAACAAGTCAAAATGAGGCTCAGTAGTGTGTGTGGCCTCCACGTGCCTGTATGACCTCCCTACAACGCCTGTGCATGCTCCTGATGAGGTGGCGGACGGTCTCCTGAGGGATCTCCTCCCAGACCTGGACTAAAGCATCTGCCAACTCCTGGACAGTCTGTGGTGCAACGTGACGTTGGTGGATAGAGCGAGACATGATGTCCCAGATGTGCTCAATTGGATTCAGGTCTGGGGAACGGGCGGGCCAGTCCATAGCATCAATGCCTTCGTTTTGCAGGAACTGCTGACACACTCCATCCACATGAGGTCTAGAATTGTCTTGCATTAGGAGGAACCCAGGGCCAACCGCACCAGCATATGGTCTCACAAGGGGTCTGAGGATCTCATCTCGCTACCTAATGGCAGGCAGGCTACCTCTGGCGAGCACATAGAGGGCTGTGCGGCCCTCCAAAGAAATGCCACCCCACACCATTACTGACCCAATGCCAAACCGGTCATGCTGGAGGATGTTGCAGGCAGCAGAACGTTCTCCACGGCGTCTCCAGACTCTGTCACGTCTGTCACATGTGCTCAGTGTGAACCTGCTTTCATCTGTAAAGAGCACAGGGCGCCAGTGGTGAATTTGCCAATCTTGGTGTTCTCTGGAAAATGCCAAACGTCCTGCACGGTGTTGGGCTGTAAGCACAACCCCCACCTGTGGACGTCGGGCCCTCATATCACCCTCATGGAGTCTGTTTCTGACCGTTTGAGCAGACACATGCACATTTGTGGCCTGCTGGAGGTCATTTTGCAGGGCTCTGGCAGTGCTCCTCCTGTTCCTCCTTTCACAAAGGCGGAGGTAGCGGTCCTGCTGGTGGGTTGTTGCCCTCCTACAGCCTCCTCCACGTCTCCTGATGTACTGGCCTGTCTCCTGGTAGCGCCTCCATGCTCTGGACACTACGCTGACAGACACAGCAAACCTTCTTGCCACAGCTCGCATTGATGTGCCATCCTGGATAAGCTGCACTACCTGAGCCACTTGTGTGGGTTGTAGACTCTGTCTCATTCTACCACTAGAGTGAAAGCACCGGCAGCATTCAAAAGTGACCAAAACATCAGCCAGGAAGCATAGGAACTGAGAAGTGGTCTGTGGTCACCACCTGCAGAACCACTCCTTTATTGGGGGTGTCTTGCTAATTGCCTATAATTTCCACCTGTTGTCTATCCCATTTGCACAACAGCATGTGAAATTGATTGTCACTCAGTGTTGTTTCCTAAGTGGACAGTTTGATTTCACAGAAGTGTGATTGACTTGGAGTTACATTGTGTTGTTTAAGTGTTCACTTTATTTTTTTGAGCAGTGTATATATATATATATATATATATATATATACAGTACAGACCAAAAGTTTGGACACACCTCATTCAAAGAGTTTTCTTTATTTTCATGACTATGAAAATTGTAGATTAACACTGAAGGCATCAAAACTATGAATTAACACATGTCGAATTATATACATAACAAACAAGTGTGAAACAACTGAAAATATGTCATATTCTAGGTTCTTCAAAGTAGCCCCTTTTGCTTTGATTACTGCTTTGCACACTCTTGGCATTCTCTTGATGAGCTTCAAGAGGTAGTCCCCTGAAATGGTTTTCACTTCACAGGTGTACCCTGTCAGGTTTAATAAGTGGGATTTCTTGCCTTATAAATGGGGTTGGGACCATCAGTTGCGTTGAGGAGAAGTCAGGTAGATACACAGCTGATAGTCCTACTGAATAGACTGTTAGAATTTGTATTATGGCAAGAAAAAAGCAGCTAAGTAAAGAAAAACGAGTGGCCATCATTACTTTAAGAAATGAAGGTCAGTCAGTCAGCCGAAAAATTGGGAAAACTTTGAAAGTAAGGGCTATTTGACCATGAAGGAGCATGATGGGGTGCTGCGCCAAATGACCTGGCCTCCACAGTCACCGGACCTGAACCCAATCGAGATGGTTTGGGGTGAGCTGGACCGCAGAGTGAAGGCAAAAGGGCCAACAAGTGCTAAGCATCTCTGAGAACTCCTTCAAGACTGTTGGAAGACCATTTCAGGTGACTACCTCTTGAAGCTCATCAAGAGAATGCCAAGAGTGTGCAAAGCAGTAATCAAAGCAAAAGGTGGCTACTTTGAAGAACTTAGAATATTACATATTTTCAGTTGTTTCACACTTGTTTGTTATGTATATAATTCCACATGTGTTAATTCATAGTTTTGATGCCTTTATAGTCATGAAAATAAAGAAAACTCTTTGAATGAGAAGGTGTGTCCAAACTTTTGGTCTGTACTGTATATATATACACTCACCTAAAGAATTATTAGGAACACCATACTAATACGGTGTTGGACCCCCTTTTGCCTTCAGAACTGCCTTAATTCTACGTGGCATTGATTCAACAAGGTGCTGATAGCATTCTTTAGAAATGTTGGCCCATATTGATAGGATAGTATCTTGCAGTTGATGGAGATTTGAGGGATGCACATCCAGGGCACGAAGCTCCCGTTCCACCACATCCCAAAGATGCTCTATTGGGTTGAGATCTGGTGACTGTGGGGGCCATTTTAGTACAGTGAACTCATTGTCATGTTCAAGAAACCAATTTGAAATGATACGAGCTTTGTGACATGGTGCATTATCCTGCTGGAAGTAGCCATCAGAGGATGGATAAATGTTCTCATTCTGTTCACGCCAAATTCGGACTCTACCATTTGAATGTCTCAACAGAAATCGAGACTCATCAGACCAGGCAACATTTTTCCAGTCTTCAACAGTCCAATTTTGGTGAGCTTGTGCAAATTGTAGCCTCCTTTTCCTATTTGTAGTGGAGATGAGTGGTACCCGGTGGGGTCTCCTGCTGTTGTAGCCCATCCGCCTCAAGGTTGTGCGTGTTGTGGCTTCACAAATGCTTTGCTGCATACCTCGGTTGTAACGAGTGGTTATTTCAGTCAACGTTGCTCTTCTATCAGCTTAAATCAGTTGGCCCATTCTCCTCTGACCTCCAGCATCCACAAGGCATTTTTGTCCACAGGACTGCCGCATACTGGATGTTTTTCCCTTTTCACACCATTCTTTGTAAACCCTAGAAATGGTTGTGCGTTAAAATCCCAGTAACCGAGCAGATTGTGAAATACTCAGACCGGCCTGTCTGGCACCAACAACCATGCCACGCTCAAAATTGCTTAAATCACCTTTCTTTCCCATTCTGACATTCAGTTTGGAGTTCAGGAGATTGTCTTGACCAGGACCACACCCCTAAATGCATTGAAGCAACTGCCATGTGATTGGTTGACTAGATAATTGCATTAATGAGAAATAGAACAGGTGTTCCTAATAATTCTTTAGGTGAGTGTATATATACATATATATACAGTCCTGATTAAAAGTTTAAGACCACTTGAAAAATGGCAAAAAATCATATTTAGCATGGCTGGATCTTAACAAGGTTCCAAGTAGAGCTTCAACATGCAACAAGAAGAAATGGGAGTGAGACAAAACATTTTTTGAGCTTTCAATTTAATGAAAACAACGAATAAACTGAAGCAGGCTGTTTTTTAGCTGATCAAAAGTTTAGGACCACACCTCCAAAAAAAAACTAAACCCCCCCCCCCCAAAACAGAAATCCAACTTCCAAACATCCAAACATGAACTCAGTAATGAGTAGCTCCACCGTTATTGTTTATCACTTCAAAAATTTGTTTCGGCATGCTTGATGCAAGCGTTTCCATGAGGTGAGTGGGAACATTTCTCCAAGTGGTGAAGACGGCCGCACGAAGGCCATCTACTGTCTGGAACTGTTGTCCATTTTTGTAAACTTCCCTTGCCATCCATCCCCAAAGGTTCTCAATTGGATTTAGATCAGGGGAACACGCAGGATGGGCCAAAAGAGTGATGTTATTCTCCTGGAAGAAGTCCCTTGTCCTGCAGGCATTATGTACTGTAGCATTGTCCTGTTGAAAAACCCAGTCGATACCACACAGACTAGGGCCCTCAGTCATGAGGAATGCTCTCTGCAACATCTGGACATAGCCAGCGCCCGTTTGACGCACTTCCTGCACTTCCTGAAGCTCCATTGTTCCACTGAAGGAAAAAGCACCCCAGACCATTATGGCGCCCCCTCCACTGTGGCGCGTAGAAAACATCTCAGGTGGGATCTGCTTGTCATGCCAGTAACGTTGGAAACCATCAGGACCATCAAGGTTAAATTTTTTCTCATCAGAGAATAAAACTTTCTTTCACCTTTAAATGTCCAATGTTTGGTGCTCTCTTGCAAAGTCCAAACGAGCAATTCTGTGGCATTCAAGGAGACGAGGTCTTTGAAGACTTTTTTTGTTTTTGAAGCCCTTCAGTCTCAAATGCCGTCTGATGGTTATGGGTCTGCAGTCAGCACCAGTAATGGCCTTAATTTGGGTCGAGGATCTTCCAGTGTCTTGACGGACAGCCAATTGGATCCTCCGGCTCAGTGCTGATGACATTTTTTTGGGTCTTCCACTTGACTTTTTTTGTTCCATAACCCTCAGGATCATTTATTAAATTCCAAATGACTAGGCTACTTTCACACTTGCGGCAGGACGGATCCGACAGGCTGTTCACCCTGTCAGATCCGTCCTTCCGCTATTTCGCCGTGCCGCCGCTCTGTCCCCATTGACTATAATGGGGACGGGGGCGGAGCTCCGGCGCAGCACGGCAGTGTGCGGTGAGAGGCCGCCGGACTAAAAGTCCTGCATGTCCAACTTTTTAGTCCGGCGGCCTCTCACCGCACACTGCCGTGCTGCGCCGGAGCTCCACCCGTCCCCATTATAGTCAATGGGGACGGAGCGGCGGTCCGGCGGCACGGCGAAATAGCGGAAGGACGGATCCAACAGGGTGAACAGCCTGTCAGATCCGTCCTGCCGCAAGTGTGAAAGTACCCTTACTGCGTCCCACCTCAGCAGCGATGTCGCGCTGTGAGAGACCCTGCTTATGCAGTTCAACAACCCGACCACGTTCAAAAAGGGAGAGTTTTTTTGCCTTTGCCATCGCAACGTGTGACTACCTGACAGAAAATGACAATTAATCCACATCTTTGCACAGATTTGGCCTTTTAAAGGCATGTGGTCTTAAAATTTGGATCAGCTGAAAAACAGCCTGTTTCAGTTTAATCGTTATTTTCAATTAATTGAATGCTCAAAAAATGTTTTGTCTCACTCTCATTTCTTCTTGTTGCATGTTGAAGCTCTACTTGGAACCTTGTTAAGATCCAGCCATGCTAAATATGATTTTTTGCCATTTTTCAAGTGGTCTTAAACTTTTGATCAGGACTGTGTATATATATATATATATATATATATATATATATATATTTATATATATATATATATATATATATATAGATAAACAGAAATAGAAATATATAAAAAATAAAAATAAATATATTTATCAGAAGGTAAATAAAATATACAGTAAGAGTATGAGTGCATAAATATATAAGAGTATGAGTGCATAATTATATATAAATATTCGGATAAGGGTAGATAAAATATCCATAACAGAGTGTGAGTATATGTTGGGGTTATTGGATAGTTCCGAGTGTACTGGAAATGGAAATAAAAATATATGGAAATAAAAATATATTTATATAGGTGACTCAAACAAACAGACTAGTAATTTGTACGTTCCAGAGATTCGTTAAGGCCGAAGGGAGAAAGGGTGTTTAGGCAATAAATCCAATACATCTCTTTCCTGCATAATAATTGATAGGATTGGGGGATCCATTCTAGGGGGGTGACCTGAAGAAGAGAGGGGTCATTATCATGGCAAATGGAGAAATGTCTGACAACGCTGTGTGTGAGGACTTTTAATGTTCAAACGGTGCTCATTCATTCTGTCTCTCAGGGTTTGGGTGGTTCTACCTACATAATGCAAGTTACATGGACATTGCAAGAGATAGATAACATTACTTATTCCACAACTCATATCATGTTTAAGAAAAAAGGTTTCTTTGGAAGAAGGAATAACGATTTATTTTTTGTTGTGGGTGATAATGTCACAGCATTTGCACCTTTTGATATTGCATCTGTAAGCCCCTTTTCTTATAGGTTGATCCTGTGTCAGAAGGGGATACTGGTATTTTTTCTTTTTCTTAATGTTGGGGCTAGATGGTGCTATGATGTTTTTTAAGGTCTGTGCCCTATGGTACATGATGATGGGAAAACGTGGTAATTCATTTTTTAGAATGGGATCTTTTTGCAATACTCCCCAGTATTTGGTTAATATTCGTCTAATCGTCATGTGTTTGGAGTTATATCTGGTTATTAGGTTGAGGGCTGGTAGGGGTATCACGTTGTGTTTTGTTGGGTACTGTACGTTTTGATTTCAAGGCCTCTTTCCGATTTTCTTTGAGGACTCTTTTGGAGGATTCTCTTATGAGCTTCTTGGGATAGCCTTTTTCCTCAAAATGATGTTTGAGGATCTCAAGCTGTAGTTTCATAGTATGATCATCCGAGCAATTTCTCCTAATTCTCTTCATCTGACTAAAAGGAATGTTTCTTTTCCATTTTAGGTGGTGACAGCTGGTATAGTCCAAATAGCTATTGGCATCAATCTTTTTAAAGTGAGTTTTAGTGATGATTTTGTCAGATGTGATGAGATGGATGTCAAGGAAAATGGCTTCAATGTAGCTATATTCAAGGCTGAATTTTAGTCCCCAATCGTTAGTGTTTCCACAAATAATAGAAGTTTCTCCACACTTTCTTCCCAAACAAAGATGATGTCATCAATATATCGCCGATAAAACGTAATGTTTGGGTGGGAAAGTAGGCCAAATTCCTCTTCAAAAAGCCCCATAAAGAGGTTTGCATAGGACGGTCCTAATTTGGTACCCATAGTGGTCCACTTTTCTTGAATATAGAAGACTTCATTAAAGGTAAAATAATTGTGAGGTAGTATGAATTAGACGGCTTTTAAAATAAATTATTTTTGGAGTTCAGGCGTAATTAGGTCTGTTTCGAGGAAGGTTCTTATCTCTAGGAGTTCCAGATCGTGTTTGATGTTGCTATAAAGTGAAGATACATCTAGGGTGAACCATATGAAGAACTCCTTACATTCTATAAAGTCGAGTGTCTTAATAAGATGAGTTGTGTCTAGGGATCGACCGATATTGATTTTTTAGGGCCGATACCGATACCGATAATTTGTGAACTTTCAGGCCGATAGCCGATAATTTATACCGATATTCTGGGAATTTTCATTTTTGAGAAAAAAAAAATTCCTACACAAATCTGCTGAAAATTAATATTTTTATTGTTAATGTGTATTTTTTTTGTTTATTGTTAATGTGTATTTTTTTTTTTTTTATAAATCTTTAATATTTTTTGTGGTTTTTTTTTACTAACTTTTAGCCCCCTTAGGGACTAGAACCCTTGTCCCATTCACCCTGATAGATCTCTATCAGGGTGAATAGTATCTCACACTGTCCCTGCTGCTCTGTGCTTAGTGCACTCAGCAGCATGGAGCTGAACATGGCAGCCAGGGCTTCAATAGCGTCCTGGCTGCCATGGTAACCGATCGGAGCTCCAGGCTTACACTGCTTGGCCTCCGATCGGAGGAGCACGGGAGAGGGGATCCTGTGGCCACTGCCACCAATGAGTAATACTGGGTGGTGGGGGCGCACTGCGCCACCAATGTTTTTACTATTGGCCGGGATTGGGATGGGGGCGCACTGCGCCACCAATGATTAATACTGGGGGGCTTGGGGGGGGCGCACTGCGCCACCAATGAAGATAAGTCTCTCAATCATTCATATACAGGAGGCGGGAGCTGGCTGCAGAATCACATAGCCGGCTCCCGACCTCTATGAGCGGTAGCTGCGATCCGCGGCACCTGAGGAGTTAACTACCGCGGACCGCAGCTACTTGTCATAGAGGTCGGGAGCCGGCTATGTGATTCTGTAGCCAGCTCCCAGCTCCCGCCTCCTGCATATGAATGAATGAAAGGCTTATCTTCATTGGTGGCGCAGCGGCCACAGCCCCGCCCCTCCTCTATGTTCTCTCCTCTTATTGGCGGCAGCGGCAGCAGCAGCACAGGGGGAGGGAGACACTGCTTCCTTCTCCCCTGTGCTGCGGAGGGAACACAGAGAGCGCTGAGAGCAGCGCGTTCTGTGTTCCCCATACGTTATCGGTATATCGGCAAAATAAATGCCGATACCGATAACGGTCAAAATCCTCAATATCGGCCGATAATATCGGCCAAACCGATAATCGGTCGATCCCTAGTTGTGTCTTCTAATAGGACGGGAGTTGGACAACGTATTTCTGGAGGAAGTTTTCGACATAAGCCGATAGGTTAGATGTAAGGAAACCGATCCCTGATATTATTGGTCTCCCTGGGGGCTTTATTATACATTAGTAGCACTCTTTCTCCCCCCCACCACCGGCAATTAACGGCAACATGGGACTCTGATTGCCGTTCCTGTGCGCTCCATTCATCGGCAAAACGGAAATTGCCGTCCTACTTGCGTTCTACTGCGAGCGCGACCGGAAGTACCTCTCTTCCAGTCCCGTTTGGCTCCTCCGTAACCACCACCCCTTCCCTGCAACACCCCCATTAGATTTGATTTTCACCAGTCCCTCAGCCAGGACCAGGCCAGCCACTACTACTAATATTATCACAATAATAAAAGATTTTAATATGCGTTCCACCTTGGACCCCACACTTCCAGTACCGGAAGTGATGTTACTTTTACCTCCACCTCGTGCACTCCAAATATCATGTGTATAAAAAGCCCGTGGGCAAGATATGTCTTGTATGATGCTATTGCTGTCTGTTTATTTTGACTGCTCCTAAAGGGGATGTAAGTGAAACCCCGAAACGTGTTGAGCCCACCTGAGATATTCAATAAAAGGAAATCACCAGAAGTAACACCTGTCGTACTGCCGTGTCTTTCCTGAGATATTACAAGCGATCCTGGCGGGGGAGGCTGAGTCTATGGGTGTCTTGAGCTTTATCCCATAGACCTCCTCCTCAGTGAAGTGAGTCAACCACTTATTCTTTGTTTTTAACCAGTCTTTTATTTGCATTTTCATCACAATTGTGGACTAGTTTCCATTCAGGTAAGAATCTCATAGTTTACTGATCTATTGTTGCATGACTCCAAAATACTCAGTATATCCACCCTGTTCCCTATTATTACTTGACAGTGACATTTTGGAATCTGGCGCCTTTTTGGTGGCTGTGTTCTTTTTCTTTTCTGCACTCATTTATGTGATAGTTTATCTACACATTCAGCCACTATCGGCAGCCTAATATTTCTTATTCTGGCACTACTTTTTTCTCCTCACTTTGGCGCCCTGCCAAAAGATTCTAAGATCTTTTGGATGTTTTCCAACAAGTTGTTCAATTAACACTCTTTTTTTCGTACAATTTTTTTTTCCTCCTCCCTATCCTCTGGTGCTGAAGTGCCAGAATAAAGCACCATTTGGACTTGAACCTCGTTGTCCGAGAAGGAATCTGTCATCGCCGCCCTGCTTGAGAGAGTGATCCCTTATGCCCCTTTCACACGAGCAAGTTTTCCGCACGGGTGCAAAGCGTGACGTGAACGCCTAGCACCCGCACTGAATCCTGACCCATTCATTTCAATGTATCTGTGTACATGAGCCTTTTTGTTCAGGCATCAGTTGCGTTTTCTATATTCTGCGTTTTTCACGCAGCCCTGGACCCATAGAAGTGAATGGGGCTTTAGTGAAAAACGCATTGCATCCGCAAGCAAGTGTGGATGCAATGCGTTTTCATATTTATTATAGCCCAGTATCCACCTGAAGATGCGCAGCAAACATCTGATATTACATAATCAATTTCCATAAAGGCATAAAATACATAAAACATACTGACTAGGGAAATATACAGTCAGGTCCATAAATATTGGGACATCGACACAATTTTGGCTCTATACACCACCACAATGGATTTGAAATGAAACGAACAAGATGTGCTGCAGACTGTCAGCTTTAATTTGAGGGTATTTACATCCAAATCAGGTGAACGGTGTAGGAATTACAACTATACTTGGTTGCAAATCCTTTGCAGTTAATTATAGCCTGAAGTCTGGAACGCATAGACATCACTAGTGATGAGCGGCAGGGGTCATATTCGAATTCGCAATATTTCGCGAATATTTTGTAGAATATTCGTCGAATATTCGCAAATTCGAAAATTCGAGATTTTTTTTACTCGAAAAATCGGATAGGTATTGATTGTGTGATATGCGAATTTTCGGAATTTCGAATTCTCGGATTCGAATTTTTTATTGCAAATTTTTCAACTTACAACTACAAAGAAGATTATAGCACTATATTAGCTAAATTGCTCTATTCGATTTTTTTCGAATATTCTCTATATTGCTATAACTTAGTTTTTTTGAATATTCGTAATATTCTAAAACAAGAATATATAGCAATATAGCGAATATTCAAAGAAAACGAATATAGAACAAAATTCATAAACACTACTACTCCTAAAGTCAAGTATATTGCAGCCTTCTTATTGGCCCACAAGCTAGAAGCAGTGAGGGATCATGTGTACTGATAAAAAAAAAAAATCGGAAAAAAATAATAATAAAAAAAAAAAAAAAATAGAAAAAATTAATTTGAATATTCAAAATTACGAATATATATAACTATATTCGAAATATTCGCGAATTTTCGAAGTACCTATATTCGCGATAAAAAATCGAAATTCGAATATTCATGATAAACACTAGACATCACCAGACGCTGGGTTTCATCCTTGGTGATGCTCTGCCAGGCCTCTACTGCAACTGTCTTCAGTTCCTGCTTGTTCTTGGGGCATTTTCCCTTCAGTTTTGTCTTCTGCAAGTGAAATGCATGCTCAATCGGATTCAGGTCAGGTGATTGAATTGGCCATTGCATAACATTCCACTTCTTTCCCTTAAAAAACTCTTTGGTTGCTTTTGCAGTATGCTTTGGGTCATTGTCCATCTGCACTGTGAAGCGCCGTCCAATGAGTTCTGAAGCATTTGGCTGAATATGAGCAGATAATATTGCCCGAAATACTTCAGAATTCCTCCTGCTGCTTTTGTCAGCAGTCACGTCATCAATAAATACAAGAGAACCAGTTCCATTGGCAGTTATACATGCCCACGCCATGACACTACCACCACCATGCTTCACTGATGAGGTGGTATGCTTAGGATCATGAGCAGTTCCTTTCCTTCTCCATACTCTTCTCTTCCCATCACTCTGGTACAAGTTGATCTTGGTCTCATCTGTCCATAGGATGTTGTTCCAGAACTGTGAAGGCTTTTTTAGATGTCGTTTGGCAAACTCTAATCTTGCCTTCCTGCTTTTGAGGCTCACCAATGGTTTATATCTTGTGGTGAACCCTCTGTATTCACTCTAATGAAGTCTTCTCTTGATTGTTCGCTTTGACACACATACACCTACCTTCTAGAGAGTGTTCTTGATCTGGCCAACTGTTGTGAAGGGTGTTTTCTTCACCAGGGAAAGAATTCTTCGGTCATCCACCACAAATGTTTTCTGTGGTCTTCCAGGTCTTTTGGTGTTGCTGAGCTCACCGGTGCATTCCTTCTTTTTAAGAATGTTCCAAACAGTTGTTTTGGCCACACCTAATGTTTTTGCTATCTCTCTAATGATGGTTTGCTTCACTGATAGTGGCAGCTCTTTGGATCTCATCTTGAGAGTTGACAGCAACAGATTCCAAATGCAAATAGCACACTTGAAATGAACTCTGGACCTTTTATCTGCTCATTGTAATTGGGATAATGAGGGAATAACACACACCTGGCCATGGAAGAGCTGAGAATCTAATTGTCCCATTACTTTTGGTCCCGTAACAAGTGGGAGGCACATATGCAAACTGTTGTAATTCCTACACCGTTCACCTGATTTGGATGTAAATACCCTCAAATTAAAGCTGACAGTCTGCAGTTAAAGCAGATCTTGTTCGTTTTATTTCAAATCCATTGTGGTTGTGTATAGAACCAAAAATGTTAGAATTGTCTCGATGTCCCAATATTTATGGACTTGACTGTATGCAGCTTACTGAATTTTTTTCATAAATGTTGATTAACTAGTTGTATAATAAATACTTTAAAGGGCATCTGTCGGCAGACTTGTAC
Organism: Bufo bufo; assembly: GCF_905171765.1. Taxonomy (NCBI): domain Eukaryota; kingdom Metazoa; phylum Chordata; class Amphibia; order Anura; family Bufonidae; genus Bufo; species Bufo bufo. Next base: position 364,589,558 of record NC_053393.1, read on the forward strand.
CTTTAAAATCTGCTGACCTGTTAGGCTACTTTCACACTAGCGTTCGGGTGTCCGCTCGTGCGCACCGTTTGAAGGGGCTCACGAGCGGCCCCGAACGCATCCGTCTGGCCCCAATGCATTCTCAGTGGAGGCGGATCCACTGAGAATGCATCCGCCTGCCAGCGTTCAGCCTCCGCTCCGCTCAGTGAGCGGACATCTGAACGCTGCTTGCAGCGTTCGGGTGTCCGCCTGGCCGTGCGGAGGCGAGCGGATCCGTCCACACTTACAATGTAAGTCAATGGGGACGGATCCGCTTGAAGATGACACTATATGGCTCAATCTTCAAGCGGATCCGTTCCCCATTGACTTTCAATGTAAAGTCTGAACGGATCGCTCAGACAACTTTCACACTAAAGAAAATTTTCTAAGTTTTAATGCAGACGCATCCGTTCTGAACGGATGCGAACGTCTGCATTATCGGAGCGGATCCGTCTGATGAAACATCAGACGGATCCGCTCCGAACGCTAGTGTGAAAGTAGCCTAACATGTGCACTTGGCAGCTAAAGGCATCTGTGTTTGTCCCATGTTCATATTTGCCTGCATTGCTCTGAGAAAAATGAAGTTTTAATATATACAAATGTGACTCTAGGAGCAACAAGGGCGTTCCCGTTAGACCCAGAGGCTCAGCTCTCTCTGCAACTGCCACAACCTCTACACTTTGATTGGTAGGGCTAGGTGTGATGACATTGTCATTGCAGAGAAAGCAGAGCGCCGAAAAGTCAGCATTGTGTGCATTCATGGAGACTTAAAGGACTATCTCACCGCCCTGGTCTCTCTATCAACGGATGGCCTGGTAGAGAGGTTTAATCAAACATAAAAAAATATGCTAAAAAGAGCGGTGTCTAAAGATGGGAGGGACTGGGACCTTCTTCTGCCCTATCTCATGCTCGCAGTGCGAGAAGTGCCCCAGGCCTCTACTGGGTTCTCGCCCTTCGAACTGCTATACGGCAGACACCCTTGCGGTCTGTTAGACGTGGCCAAAGAGGTGTGGGAACAACAACCCACACCGCACAAAAGTGTTGTTGAATACGTCACCCAGATGCAAGGACGGATGGAAACAGTGTTACCTCTGGTTAGGGAGCATATAAAGGCAGCCCAGCGAGCCCAGAGTAGGGTCTATAATCGGCAGGCTCGGGTCCAGAAATTTAACCCAGGTGATCGGGTGTTGGTTCTGGTACCGACTGTAGACAGTAAGTTCCTAGCTAGGTGGCAGGGGCCTTACGGGGTACTTGAAAAAATTGGAGAGGTATATTACAAGGTACACCAGCCAGGCGAAAGCCGGAGAAGGTGTACCATGTGAATCTGCTCAAACCATGGAGAGATAGGAAAACCTGTATGGAAGACAGCCCACGACCAGGGTTCTTAGGGGAAGCGGTTTCGGCCCCTCTGTCTGTAGCAAGGGAACCGGCTGCCACAGTGAAAATTGCTGACAGCCTCTCCTCTAAACAGGCTCAGGAAGCCAGGGAGTTCATTAATCGGAACACGGATGTATTCTCGGACCTCCCTGGACGCACGTCCATAATCCGGCATGACATTATCACAGAGCCTCAGGCAAAAGTCAGGTTAAAACCGTACCGGGTACCCGAGGCTCGGCGACAAGCCATCGCGGAGGAAGTGCAGCTAATGCTCCAGCTGGTGTCATCAAGGAGTCAAAAAGTAAATGGGCCAGTCCGATAGTCTTAATACCCAAGGCGGATGGGACTTTGCGGTTCTGTAACGACTTCCGCAAACTGAATGAGGTGTCTAAGTTTGACGCATATCCCATGCCCCGAGTAGATGAGCTTATTGAGAAGTTAGGCCAAGCCCAGAATTTTTCTGTGTTGAACCTCACCAAAGGGTACTGGCAGGTACCCTTGACAGAGGCTGCCAAGGAAAACACGGCTTTCATCACACCAGTGGGGCTGTATCAGTACAAGGTATTACCCTTTGGTCTACATGGCGCTCCCGCCACATTTCAAAGGCTAATGGACGTTGTACTACACCCACATACAGTCATGTGAAAAAATTAGGACACCCTTTGAAAGCATGTGGTTTTTTGTAACATTTTTAATAAATGGTTATTTCATCTCCGTTTCAACAATACAGAGAGATTAAAGTAATCCAACTAAACAAAGAAAACTGAAGAAAAGTCTTTTCAAGATCTTCTGTAAATGTCATTCTACAAAAATGCCTATTCTAACTGAGGAAAAAGATAGGACACCCTCACATGTATTCCCTCTTAAATTGGCTCAGATCTCACACAGGTATATCACACCAGGTGCACATAATTAGTAGATCGTTACTCTGCATGTTGAATGAGGCTTGCCCTATTTAAACCTCAGACATTTAGTTTGGTGTGCTCCTGACTGTTGAAGTGAGAGTGAGCACCATGGTGAGAGCAAAAGAGCTGTCAGAGGACTTCAGAAAAAAGATTGTAGCAGCCTATGAGTCTGGGAAGGGATTTAAAAAGATCTCAAAAGATTTTGAAATCAGTCATTCCACTGTCCGGAAGATAGTCTACAAGTGGAGGGCTTTCAAAACAACTGCCAACATGCCCAGGACTGGTCGCCCCAGCAAGTTCACCCCAAGAGCAGACCGCAAGATGCTAAAAGAGGTCTCCAAAAACCCTAAAGTGTCATCTCGAGAACTACAGCAGGCTCTGGCTACTGTTGATGTAGAAGTACATGCCTCTACAATCAGAAAGAGACTGTACAAGTTTAACTTGCATGGGAGGTGTGCAAGGAGGAAACCTTTGCTTTCCAAGAGAAACATCGAGGCCAGACTGACATTTGCCAGAGATAAAGTTGACAAAGACCAGGACTTCTGGAATAATGTTCTTTGGACAGATGAGTCCAAAATTGAATTATTTGGACACAACAGCAGAGGACATGTTTGGCGTAAACCAAACACAGCATTCCAAGAAAAGAACCTCATACCAACTGTGAAGCATGGAGGTGGAAGTGTCATGGTTTGGGGCTGCTTTGCTGCAGCAGGAACTGGTCAGCTCACCATCATAGAATCCACGATGAATTCTACTGTGTATCAGAAGGTGCTTGAAGAACATGTGAGACCATCGGTTAGAAAATTAAAGCTGAAGCGGAACTGGACCATGCAACATGACAATGACCCAAAACATACTAGTAAATCAACCAAAGATTGGCTGAAAAAGAAGAAATGGAGAGTCCTGGAATGGCCAAGTCAAAGTCCAGATTTGAATCCCATTGAGATGCTGTGGGGTGACTTGAAAAGGGCTGTACGTGCAAGAAACCCCTCAAACATCTCACAGCTGAAAAAGTTCTGCATTGAGGAGTGGGGTAAAATTTCCTCAGACCGATGTCGAAGACTGGTAGATGGCTACAAGAACCGTCTCACTGCAGTTATTTCAGCCAAAGGAGGTAACACTCGCTATTAGGGGCAAGGGTGTCCTATCTTTTTCCTCAGTTAGAATAGGCATTTTTGTAGAATGACATTTACAGAAGATCTTGAAAAGACTTTTCTTCAGTTTTCTTTGTTTAGTCGGATTACTTTAATCTCTCTGTATTGTTGAAACGGAGATGAAATAACCATTTATTAAAAATGTTACAAAAAACCACATGCTTTCAAAGGGTGTCCTAATTTTTTCACATGACTGTAGTTGGTACGCCTCGGCGTTCCTGGACTATATCGTTATCCATAGCACCGACTGGGAAAGTCACCTATCTAAAATACAGGATGTAGTGGACTTAACCGCTAACCCAAAAAAGTGCGCGATAGGGTTAGAAGAGACCAAGTACCTGGGTATGTAATTGGGCATTGAATGATCAAACCTCAGGTGAACAAAATTGAGGCAATTAGGAATTGGCCCCTACCTGTCACTACTCGGCAAGTAAAGTCGTTCCTGGGTATGGTGGGGTACTATATGAGGTTTGTCCCCAATTTTGCTACAGTCGCCGCACCATTGACAAGCCTTTTGAAGGGACGCAAGTCAGTGACGGTTCAGTGGAATGAAAAGGCGGAAAAGGCTTTCTCAGTTTTGAAGTATGCCCTGTGTGGGTCCCCGGTATTGGTGACACCTGACTTCAAGAGGGAATTTGTGGTACAGACCGATACCTCTGAAGTAGGCCTCGGAGCTGTACTCTCTCAGGACATCAATGGGGAGGAACATCCTGTTGTTTTCCTGAGCCGAAAGCTTACCCCAGCCGAGACTAGGTACAGTATAGTGGAGAGAGAGTGCCTGGCCATCAAATGGGCACTCGAATCTCTCCGTTATTATCTGTTGGGGAGAAAGTTCCGCCTGGTGACCGACCACTCCCCTCTCAAGTGGATGAGCCAAGCCAAAGAGAGGAATGCTCAGGTCACCAGATGGTTTTTCTCGTTACAGAACTTCAAGTTCATAGTGGAACACAGGGCAGGCCGCTTACAGTGAAACGCGGAGGCCATGTCCCGGGTACACTGTCTGGCAAGTGTTCACCCCCTCAGGGTTGAACAAAGGGGGGAGGTATGTAGGAGGGCGCAAGGGTCCGTCATTGACGGAAGGTATGTGCCACCGAGATTCCTGGCCTCGGTGAGGTAAGAGCCGGTAATTTCATGTGTCAGCGGCAGCTAGTGCTGGCTGACATGGTTTTGCTATTTAGTATGGCTGTTACTGGGAGCAGCCAAAGGGTGGGTGGCCTCTCCCCCCCGTTCCAGGCCGGGTCTTGGTTTGGGCTATAAAACACAGGCAGCAGTGTCAGGTGGTAGGAATTTACTCCTCTCTGACAGTGAAGTTCTGGCAGCCTCTGTGTTGGGATCTGGGAGTTTGGGCTTGGGTAAAGGCCTGCTACCTTGTTGGCGTGAGAGCAGGTGGTTTCTGCTATGTCCAAGGACTTTTGCATTGCTGCATGGTGTGAACAAACACCAGACTCAAGGTGACTGTTTTCCTTGAAACTGACTTTTTGTTTTTCTTATCCTTATATGTGAATAAACACTGAACTGTTTAAGTTAAAGACGTTGTCGTTGGCTCTATACTGCGTCAACAACCTGTCTACCAGAGCAAATCTCCACAATACATTACAATTTTCATATATAATTTATAATGTTATGCCTGGCAAAGATCTCCATAAAGGACATTGTTCATTGATTGCACTGGGCAGTCATTTGTAGATTAGATCAATCACCTAGGAATCATGACATCAGATCCGCTGTGCTTTTACAACCCTCCCTCCCCTTCTTCTTCCTGAGTCTTGTTACAGTTTCACATACAGCAGAAGAAAGCTGCAGTAACTGGCCACTACCCACCTGAGAAATCTACAGCTGTGACAGCTTTGCAGGAAACAGAGACACGTGCAAATAGGGTAAGGGTCTCTTGACAGCCCTCTTTAAGAAAAATCCAAACTTACTATAAGAAAAAATATTCCTGTCGGCAACCTGAGTTGCTTCTTCATTTGTCTTGTATATGTGTATATCTCTAGCTTTGGAATATCTGGGTATACAGTATATGCAGTTCAGCCGTTGTTGCCAGTTCAGTCAGGGAGAAAAGGGTAAAACATAAAACTACTGAATTACATAAGAATGCTTCAGGGCAGGACACTATTTGTGGCTGTAAAGCCATACAGTACCCACTATCAACAAATTCAAAACGAAAAATCTCCAGCACTCTGTAAAAACTTCCTTATTGGAAAATCCTTAAAAATATCTTGTACAATGATTAAAAAACATACTACGCATTTCAGACATAGTATGACTTGTCCTTAACCACCTCAGCCTCCCTAGCTTAAACCCCCTTAATGACCAGACCACTTTTTACAATTCTGCACTACACTACTTTCACCGTTTATTGCTCGGTCATGCAACTTACCACCCAAATGAATTTTACCTCCTTTTCTTCTCATTAATAGAGCTTTCATTTGCTGGTATTTCATTGCTGCTGACATTTTTACTTTTTTTGTTATTAATCGAAATTTAACGAAATTTTTGCCAAAAAATGACATTTTTCACTTTCAGTTGTAATTTTTTTTTTTTTTAAATGACATCTATATATAAATTTTTCTCTAAATTTATTGTTCTACATGTCTTTGATAAAAAAAAATATGTTTGGGTAAAAAAAAAAATGGTTTGGGTAAAAGTTATAGCGTTTACAAACTATGGTACAAAAATGTGAATTTCCGCTTTTTGAAGCAGCTCTGACTTTCTGAGCACCTGTCATGTTTCCTGAGGTTCTACAATGCCCAGACAGTAGAAAAACCCCACAAATAACCCCATTTCGGAAAGTAGACACCCTAAGGTATTCGCTGATGGGCATAGTGAGTTCATAGAACTTTTTATTTTTTGTCACAAGTTAGCGGAAAATGATGATTTTTTTTTTCTTACAAAGTCTCATATTCCACTAACTTGTGACAAAAAATAAAAACTTCCATGAACTCACTATGCCCATTACGAAATACCTTGTGGTGTCTTCTTTCCAAAATGGGGTCACTTGTAAGGGTAGTTATACTGCCCTGGCATTTTAGGGGCCCTAATGTGTGAGAAGTAGTTTGAAATCAAAATGTGTAAAAAATGCCCTGTGAAATCCTAAAAGTACTCATTGGAATTTGGGACCCTTTGCCCACCTAGGCTGCAAAAAAGTGTCACACATGTGGTATCGCCGTACTCAGGAGAAGTTGGGCAATGTGTTTAGGGGTGTATTTTTACATATACCCATGCTTGGTGAGAGAAATATCTCTCTAAAAGTCAACTTTTCCAATTTTTTTATACAAAGTTGTCATTATAGAGAGATGGGCATAGTGAGTTTCTCTCACCTAGCATGGATATATGTACACCCCAAAACACATTGCCCAACTTCTCCTGAGTACAGCGATACCACATGTGTGACACTTTTTTGCAGCCTAGGTGCGCAAAGGGGCCCAAATTCCAATGAGTATCTTTTAGGAGGGCATTTGGATACCTGACTTCTTCTCACGCTTTAGGGCCCCTAAAATGCCAGGGCAGTATAAATACCCCACATGTGACCCCATTTTGGAAAGAAGACACCCCAAGGTATTCCGTGAGGGGCATGGCGAGTTCATAGAAGTTTTTTTTTTTTGGCACAAGTTAGCAGAATTTTTTATTTTTATTTTTCTCACAAAGTCTTCCTTTCCGCTAACTTGTGACAAAAAATTAAATTTTACATGAACTCGCCATGTGCTTCACAAAATACCTTGAGGTGTCTTCTTTCCAAAATGGGGTCACATGTGGGGTATTTATACTGCCCTGGCATTTTAGGGGCCCTAAAGCGTGAGAAGAAGTCTGGAATATAAATGTCTAAAAAATTTTACACATTTGGATTCTGTGAGGGGTATGGTGAGTTCATGTGAGATTTTATTTTTATTTTTGTCACAAGTTAGTGGAATATGAGACTTTGTAAGGAAAAAAAATATATCAATTTCCGCTAACTTGTGCCAAAAAAATGTCTGAATGGAGCCTTACAGGGGGGTGATCAATGACAGGGGGGTGATCAGTGAGTGTATATGGGGTGATCACTTCCCTGTAAGGCTTCATTCAGAGGTCCGTATGTGTTTTGCGGATCCACGGATCCATGGATCGGATCCGCAAAACACATACGGACGTCTGAATAGAGCCTTACAGGGGGGTGATCAATGACAGGGGAGTGATCAGGGAGTCTATATGGGGAGATCACCCCCCTGTAAGGCTCCATTCAGAGGTCCGTATGTGTTTTGCGGATCCACGGATCCATGGATCGGATCCGCAAAACACATACGGACGTCTGAATGGAGCCTTACAGGGGGGTGATCAATGACAGGGGGGTGGTCAATGACAGGGGGGTGATCAGGGAGTCTATATGGGGTGATCACCCCCCTGTCATTGATCACCCCCCTGTAAGGCTCCATTCAGCTGTCCGTATTTGTTTTGCGGATCCGATCCATGGATCCGTGGATCCACAAAACACATACGGACCTCTGAATGAAGACAGCCTTACAAGGGGGTGATCAATGACAGGGGGTGATCAAGGAGTCTATATGGGGTGATCACCCCCCTGTAAGGCTGCATTCAGACGTCCGTATGTGTTTTGTGGATCCGATCCATGGATCCGTGGATCCGCAAAACACATACGGACCTCTGAATGGAGCCAGCCTTACAGGTGATCAGGGAGTCTATATGGGCTATATGTCATTGATCACCCCCTGTAAGGCTCCATTCAGAGGTCCGTATGTGTTTTGCGGATCCGCGGATCTATGGATCGGATCCGCAAAACACATACGGACGTCTGAATGGAGCCTTACAGGGGGTGATCAATGACAGGGGGGTGGTCAATGACAGGGGGGTGATCAGGGAGTCTATATGGGGTGATCACCCCCCTGTCATTGATCAGCCCCCTGTAAGGCTCCATTCAGACGTCCGTATGTGTTTTGCGGATCCGATCCATGGATCCGTGGATCCGCAAAACACATACGGACCTCTGAATGAAGACAGCCTTACAAGGGGGTGATCAATGACAGGGGGTGATCAGGGAGTCTATATGGGGTGATCACCCCCCTGTAAGGTTCCATTCAGACGTCCGTATGTTTTTTGTGGATCCGATCCATGGATCCGTGGATCCGCAAAACACATACGGACCTCTGAATGGAGCCAGCCTTACAGGTGATCAGGGAGTCTATATGGGCTATATGTCATTGATCACCCCCCTGTAAGGCTCCATTCAAAGGTCCGTATGTGTTTTGTGGATCCGCGGATCCATGGATCGGATCCGCAAAACACATACGGACGTCTGAATGGAGCCTTACAGGGGGGTGATCAATGACAGGGGGGTGATCAGGGAGTCTAATATGGGGTGATCAGGGGGTTATTAAGGGGTTAATAAGTGTCGGGGGGGTGTAGTGTAGTGGTGTTTGGTGCTACTTATTACAGAGCTGCCTGTGTCCTCTGGTGGTCGATCCAAGCAAAAGGGACCACCATAGGACCAGGTAGCAGGTATATTAGGCGCTGTTATCAAAACAGCGTCTAATATACCTTTTAGGGGTTAAAAAAAATCGCATCTACAGCCTGCCAGCGAACGATCGCCGCTGGCAGGCTGCAGATCCACTCACTTACCTTCGGTTCTGCCTGTGTGCGCGCGTTCACAGGAAATCTAGCCTCTCGCGAGAGGACGCGTATATGCGTCCACCCAGAATAACAGGGCCGCCACCAGGACGCAATCCTGCGTACGGTGGTCCTGAGCTGGTTAATAATGGTATACTGCTCTTATGTACTAACAAACTCTTTTATAGTATTTCTAACCTCACAAGATGTTCAGCAAAATGGAACTAGAGAATTAACCCTATGTTGTTCTCACATGATGTTCACTGCAGTATGTAAGAACAGCATAGGGTTAATTCTCTAGTTCTGTTTTGCAGAACACCTTGTGAGGTTTAGAAATACTATAAAAAAGTTGATTAGTACATAAGACCACTATACCATGATTAAGGACATGTCATACTATGTTTGAAACGCGTAGGTTTGATTTTAATCGTTGTACATGATGTTTTTAAGGATTTTCCAATAAAGAGGTTGTACCTGTTTCTGTCTCAGGACATCTAGCATCCAACAGAGACAAAGCGCTGTACATAATCAGTTTTCTTCTCTGTACCCAGTGTTTGATCAAGACCACAAATACACCTTTTTACTAAGGTGTCTAGGATAGGCAGCTGGCTTTAATCAATGATAATATGTACCCAAAATGGTGCATTAAAAACTATAACTTATCCCTCAAAAAAATAAGCACTCATACAGGTACATTGATGAAAGTTTTAGTTTTTGAAAAACAATGATGAAAAAATTTGCGTGGTCACTAAGGGGATAGAGAGGTTGCCTGAGCTGTTTTATTTTAAAAATGGGAGAAACACGGCTATAATAATAATAATAATAATAAAAAAGATACTTACCCCTCAAGCACCTTCCGTTTTTTATACTGCATCACAAACAGCATTTCTCTATGTATAGGACCCAGCACAATTGGGCATTACATTGACAATATATTGATTTCTATAGGTACCATTTAATGCCTTTAATTGCACCTGGGGTGGCACTGTAGGAAAAATGAGCACTTGTAATCAGGTTCCCGGGCATTTTAAATAAAATAAAAATAAATATATATATATATATATAAAATAAATGAAATCCGCAGCACATCCAGGTAGTGAAGAAGTAAAAGAAGCTTTAATCACCAAGCATGCGACGTTTCAATCCTCTCAATGGGATTTTTCTCAAGCAGTGATCCGATTGAGAGGATTGAAACGTCGCATGCTTGGTGATTAAAGCTTCTTTTACTTCTTCACTACCTGGATGTGCTGCGGATTTCATTTATTTTATATTGTTTGGAGGTGGATCGCCGACTCAGCCGCTAGCACTCCGTCTGTACTTTTCAGACAGTGGTGCTGCCCACATTCCTTGGTTTATATATATATATTTTTTTTTATATAAATAATTTAATTTAAAAAAAGACATGTGATAACATGGATGTCAAATATCCAGTTCAGTCAGAAGCTAAGCTCTTTTTTTTACGCTAAAATATAAATGATTCCTCATACAATCGTAAATTGCAACAGATTGCAAGAAACCTGTTCTCACGTTATTGTGTCTCGGAGACACAGCTCTGAATGTCTCCATCTGCTTCTCCCTGTACTGGTGCTGTAATGGTGCTCACCATCTTGAAATGGTCCACATTTATTGACTTTTGAAATTACAGATGGGTCCCTCACCTTTTCTTGAATTTGGTTGTCCAACTCTTTACAAGTGATGGCCTATCCTCCAGATACGCCACCACTGTCTGATCAGCAGGGGTCCGAAACTATTGCCTCCCCCACCGTGTTTTTATGCCTATTTGTTTTCTATGTAAAACTGAATTTATTTTTTGGTTTTTTTATGGTGACAATTTGTATTTTTACGGTTTAGTTTCCCTTCCTTTGTAGGACACGAGCTGTTTTCAGAGCCGGACTGGGCTTCCCTGTGGCCATTATATTGATTTTCCAGTCTTACCTGTCTTTCTGCATGTTTAACAATGCAAAATGAGAAGCTAAAACTCACAAGAATGCAATAAGCGGAGAAGGGAAATTCTCACATACAGTAGTCATTTTTTTCTTTGCGGAGTAGTTTGCATTCCTAGACTAAATGGCTAGTTTAGACTCTAGTCTGAAACTACAGTTACCAATTCGCCCACCTCGATTCTCCTCTCATTCTGATCATAGTTGTTAACGTTACTAGCAGTGAGGCGCCTTGTGGTTCTGCACTGCATCAGACCAGATGACGGTAAAAAGACTTTTGGGGACATTTATCAAAACTGGCGCTAAGGAAAACTGACTTAGTTGCCCATAGCAACCAATCAGATTACACTTTTCATTTTTCAGTGCTCCTTTGGAAAATGAAAGGATTAATCTGATTGGTTGCTATGGGTAACTAAGCCAGTATTCCTTTGCACCAGTTTTGATAAATGTCCTCCTTTGTGTAGAAAAATAAGAAATCTGAGGCACTGATAGTGTCTCAAACCTGTGCATAAAAGAAGGGCCAGCGCCACACTCCAACATTATCCAAGATGATTCCAACTTTAATTCCAAAATTGTGACGCATTTTGGGGACAAAAACATTCGATACAAGGCACATGCATGGCTATATGTATGCTGAATAAGCCCTGGAAGACACATTCAAAATGCGTCCTGATGTATGCATGCTTTCTATTTGTGCGGGAGTGTGATTGGCTGTTATGGGTCATCTAGGAGCCTTCTAATGGCTTGGGATTGTAACATAATGGGTTAATAAGGAACACACAACGCTTAGCCCCCAAACGATATCTACAGTATACGATATGAATACTTTTTACCAAGTACGATTGGACTCACCTCCAACAGTTTTTTATAATAAAGTCCTGTAATAAAGGGCATAGCAATCAGGGAAGCAGTGGAAGCAGCTGTTTCGGGGCCCCGAGCTTAGAAGGGGCCCGGGAGCAGTAGCAGGGCCTTTAGACGCAGCGTATGGTGAAGGGCAGCATTGAAGCTTTGAGCAGCTGTTGTCAGCAGCAGCCTATGCTGCTACCTTAAAAAAATCTCCTTGGAGCTTCCTTAGATGGAGCCCAGATATGTGCCCCCTCACAGTAGTATGCCCTCCTCCCCCACTCACTCTTGTACTGACGAGACACTGACAGCTGTGCCCCGTCACAGTAATATGCCCAGATACAGTATATGCCTCCTCGCAGTAATATGCCCAGTTATGTGCCACCTCACACTAATATGCCCATCTGTTTCCCCTCACAGTAATATGCCCAATTCTGTGCTCCCTCACAGTAATATTCCCAGTTGTGGCCCCCTCACAGTAATATGCCCAGCTGTGCACCTTCACAGTAAAGTAATATGCCCAGCTTTGCCCCCTCACAGTAAAGTAATATGCCCAGCTGTGCCCCTTCACAGTAAAGTAATATGTCCAGCTGTACCCCCTCACAGTAAAGTAACATGTCCAACTGTACCCCCTCACAGTAAAGTAACATGCCCAGCTGTGCCCCCTCACAGTAAAGTAATATGTCCAGCTGTGCCCCCTCACAGTAAAGTAATATGCCCAGCTGTGCCCACTCACAGTAAAGTAATATGCCCAGCTGTGCAACCTCACAGTAAAGTAATATGTCCAGCTGTGCCCCCTCACAGTAAAGTAATATGTCCAGCTGTGCCCCCTCACAGTAAAGTAATATGCCCAGCTGTGCCCCCTCACAGTAAAGTAATATGTCCAGGTGTGCCCGTCACAGTAAAGTAATATGCCCAGCTGTGCCCCCTCACAGTAAAGTAATATGTCCAGCTGTGCCCCCTCACAGTAAAGTAATATGCCCAGCTGTGCCCACTCACAGTAAAGTAATATGTCCAGCTGTGCACCCTCACAGTAAAGTAATATGCCCAGCTGTGCCCCCTCACAGTAAAGTAATATGCCCAGCTGTGCCCCATCACAGTAAAGTAATATGCCCAGCTGTGCACCCTCACAGTAAAGTAATATGCCCAGCTGTGCCCCCTCACAGTAAAGTAATATGCCCAGCAGTGCACCCTCACAGTAAAGTAATATGCCCAGCTGTGCCCCCTCACAGTAAAGTAATATGTCCAGGTGTGCCCGTCACAGTAAAGTAATATGCCCAGCTGTGCCCACTCACAGTAAAGTAATATGTCCAGCTGTGCACCCTCACAGTAAAGTAATATGCCCAGCTGTGCCCCCTCACAGTAAAGTAACATGTCCAACTGTACCCCCTCACAGTAAAGTAACATGCCCAGCTGTGCCCCGTCACAGTAAAGTAATATGTCCAGCTGTGCCCCCTCACAGTAAAGTAATATGCCCAGCTGTGCCCACTCACAGTAAAGTAATATGCCCAGCTGTGCCCACTCACAGTAGAGTAATATGCCCAGCTGTGCACCCTCACAGTAAAGTAATATGTCCAGCTGTGCACCCTCACAGTAAAGTAATATGTCCAGGTGTGCCCCCTCACAGTAAAGTAATATGCCCAGCTGTGCCCCCTCACAGTAAAGTAATATGCCCAGCTGTGCACCCTCACAGTAAAGTAATATGCCCAGTTGTGCCCCTCAAAGTAAAGTAATATGTCCAGCTGTGCCCCCTCACAGTAAAGTAATATGCCCAGCAGTGCACCCTCACAGTAAAGTAATATGCCCAGCTGTGCCCCCTCACAGTAAAGTAATATGTCCAGGTGTGCCCGTCACAGTAAAGTAATATGCCCAGCTGTGCCCACTCACAGTAAAGTAATATGTCCAGCTGTGCACCCTCACAGTAAAGTAATATGCCCAGCTGTGCCCCCTCACAGTAAAGTAACATGTCCAACTGTACCCCCTCACAGTAAAGTAACATGCCCAGCTGTGCCCCGTCACAGTAAAGTAATATGTCCAGCTGTGCCCCCTCACAGTAAAGTAATATGCCCAGCTGTGCCCACTCACAGTAAAGTAATATGCCCAGCTGTGCCCACTCACAGTAAAGTAATATGCCCAGCTGTGCACCCTCACAGTAAAGTAATATGTCCAGCTGTGCACCCTCACAGTAAAGTAATATGTCCAGGTGTGCCCCCTCACAGTAAAGTAATATGCCCAGCTGTGCCCCCTCACAGTAAAGTAATATGCCCAGCTGTGCACCCTCACAGTAAAGTAATATGCCCAGTTGTGCCCCTCAAAGTAAAGTAATATGTCCAGCTGTGCCCCCTCACAGTAAAGTAATATGCCCAGCTGTGCCCCCTCACAGTAAAGTAATATGCCCAGCTTTGCCCCCTCACAGTAAAGTAATATGTCCAGCTGTGCCCTCTCACAGTAAAGTAATATGTCCAGCTGTGCCCCCTCACAGTAAAGTAATATGCCCAGCTGTGCCCCATCACAGTAAAGTAATATGCCCAGCTGTGCCCCCTCACAGTAAAGTAATATGTCCAGCTGTGCCCCCTCACAGTAAAGTAACATGCCCAGCTGTGCCCCATCACAGTAAAGTAACATGCCCAGCTGTGCCCCCTCACAGTAAAGTAATATGCCTAGCTGTGCCCCCTCACAGTAAAGTAATATGTCCAGGTGTGCCCATCACAGTAAAGTAATATGCCCAGCTGTGCCCACTCACAGTAAAGTAATATGTCCAGCTGTGCACACTCACAGTAAAGTAATATGTCCAGCTGTGCACCCTCACAGTAAAGTAATATGCCCAGCTGTGCCCCCTCACAGTAAAGTAATATGCCCAGCTGTGCCCCCTCACAGTAAAGTAATATGTCCAGCTGTGCCCTCTCACAGTAAAGTAACATGCCCAGCTGTGCCCCATCACAGTAAAGTAATATGCCCTGCTATGCCCCCTCACAGTAAAGTAATATGCCCAGCTGTGCCCCCTCACAGTAAAGTAATATGTCCAGGTGTGCCCGTCACAGTAAAGTAATATGCCCAGCTGTGCCTACTCACAGTAAAGTAATATGTCCAGCTGTGCACCCTCACAGTAAAGTAATATGCCCAGCTGTGCCCCCTCACAGTAAAGTAATATGCCCAGCTGTGTCCCCTCACAGTAAAGTAATATGCCCAGCTGTGCACCCTCACAGTAAAGTAATATGCCCAGCTGTGCCCCCTCACAGTAAAGTAATATGCCCAGCTGTGCCCCATCACAGTAAAGTAATATGCCCAGCTGTGCACCCTCACAGTAAAGTAATATGCCCAGCTGTGCCCCCTTCACAGGCAATAAAAAAATAATAATACATGGAGCTCCCGGCCACCCACGCCCCCTGCCCTTGCCAAGACCTGCAGTGTGGAGCGCAGACAGGGGAGGAATGATGGAGCAGCGAGCGGTCGGACGGCTCTTGCTTTATCATTACAGGCAGCTGTCTCTGCTTCCTATGGAAGCAGGGACAGCTACCAGAGAGCGGGACATACCTCCCCTGTACCGGGCACTGAAATCCGGAACTGTCCCACAGGATCCAGGACGGTTGGGAGCAGGGGTGGACTGGGAACTTAAAGTGGCCCAGTTTTGTAGTTGGGTCCAAACAGATGAAAGGCAGGGCTAACAATACTATATTGTGGTACATTCTAACACCGCAACAGAGCCAAATACCACAGTTCATCACAAACTACTGTCGCCAGCAGCACAAAATACATCCCCAAAAGATTCCAATGGCCGGCCTTGAGGAGGGCTCAGGCGGCCCCCTGGGCATCGGCTTACCAGGAAATTTCCCTGTAAGGTCTATGACCAATCCGCCCCTTGTTGGGACGTATCTGATCCTCCACAGCCTGACAAATATATCCAGCTTGCATAAAAGGCAAGTGTATGTATGTGAAAGGTGTGTGTGATTATCTATCTATCTAATCTAATATATCTTGTGTGTATATATGTGTGTGTATATATATATATATATATATATATATGTAACGGAACCTAGTTATCTCGCCAATGGAGGCTTTTGGTGTGTGCATATATATATATATATATATATATATATATATATATATTGTGAGACAGTGACAGGTCTCACTCAGGTTAGAGGCAAGGAAGGGGTAAATAGTGTGGTCCACACCCCTGTTCCACCACAGGTGAGAGAAGCTGGAGGTAATCAGCCTGGCATAAGGCACCTCCCAGAGTGTCAGAAAGGGAGTAGTGTGTTACCTGTGGACAGAGGCCTGGAGGCTCTGTCTGTGTGGTCTCAGCTGGGCAAGGTTGAGGGACCACAAGGCTGGGAGATAGCCTGGAGTTGGGGGACGCAGCGACGCCTGGGAGGGTCGCAGGGCCATAGTCAGGCAGACTATTGAGCCCCAATCCCCCACAAGAAATACTGAACTAAAGACAGTGGGTGTACTGTGCTCTGTACAGCCAGGAGGCTGTGGGACATTGGCTGACAAAAGCCGCATGAGTTCACAGGGTGTGAACTGGGACCTAGGTGAGTCAGAAAACTTTATGTTTAGTTAGAGCCTGGACGGGCGAGTGTTTATTATTTTATGTGGATGTCACATGTGTTAGGTGAAGCTGCGACTTCATGATAACCTGTATTGGTTTGAGTGTGCACAATAAATACACTGTTTGGTCCTGAAACCTGGTGTCCTAAAGGAGCATCTGTGAGAATGACCCCCGGTGAAGAGCTAACCCCCTACAATATATATATATGTGTGTGTGTGTCACGGAACCTAGTTATCTCTCCTATGGAGGCTTTTGGTGGAAATTCCAATGCATATGTGAAATGAGAAAGAAGCCTAAGGCTATAATGAATGTATGTGTGTATTCATACATTCAGCCCCATACCAAGGATGCATTGCTTAAAAGCACTACCTAGTAGACGCCATTCCTGTGGTTGTTTAAAAATGGTTCTGCTATTTTATGCTGTGTATTTAAGTAAGCAAGAGTTTACATCTCTGTTTCATTTTCCGTTCTTCTGATCCGTCAGAAGAACAGAAAAATAAGGATCCTGTAAAAAAAATGGATCCCGTTGCATCGGTTATGCACATTTGGCATCCATTTGAGCCATTTCTATCTGAGATCCGTTTTTTAGACAGAAAGAAAAGTCTTGTATGGCCGAGTTCCCATCAGCGTTTAGCCTTTCCGTTATCTCCTGCACTGTTATAGGCTTCGTTGGGTTCAGTTATGTGCCGAAGCCATCCTTTCCGTTCTGCTGCTCCTATAACGGAGCAGAAGAACGGAAAGGCTGAATGCTGATGTAAACTCAGCCTATGCAGTACTTTTTTTCCATCTGAAAAACAGATCTCAGAGAGAAATAGCTCAAAGGGATGCCAAATGTGCATAACCGGTGGAACAGGATCAATTTTTTTTTTTTTACAGGATCCTTTTTTTAAAGGCTGTTTTTTTTTGGGTTTTTTAAACAAGAATCATCCTGTTTTTTTATTTTCTATTCTTCTGACATTCTTCCGTCAGAAGAATGGAAAATGAAACTGAGATGTGAATTCTCCCTAATTATATTTGTTTTGAGTACTTTTTAAAAATTTTCTTGTAATTATGGTAACAGACCTTTTTATTGGCATTGTATAGGGGCCTACCTGAGAGGAGGACTAAAAGATTTTATGGTCATGACCCCCACAATAGTATTATACAGTGACTTTCTATACAGTGACATGATATACAGTATACGGTATATGTGTGGGAAACGGACAGAGTGGCAGCAGGGCGTGGTCTGGGAGTGATTTTGACTAGCTGCAGGAATGGGAGTTGCATGGGGTGGGGATTGTGAAGAAGTTGCCCATTTGCTGTGGAGTCCAGTCAGTTCTAGTTACACTACTGCCTGTAATTTTGAAGCACTGCAAAGAATAAATAATATCTTAGTTATCAACATGACCACACAGCCCTACACGTACAGTTATGTGCAGAATAATAGCAGTCTAACATCACTAATGTGTTTAATTATTATTTTTGGCAGAAAACATAATACTACATGGGAAAAAAATCATGACTAGGTTTAGCCGAGTAATGGGCAACGAACAGAATCAGCATGACATGCTCGCTAATTGGGTATAATTGACTTATTTAATGAAAGGGGGTGTTCAAATTAATAGCAGTGTGGAGTTCAATTAGTGAGGTCACTCATTCTGTGAAGAAAGGTGTCAATTATGGCCCTTATTTAAAGAAGGAGGGCAGCAAATATTGTACTTGCTGGTTTTCGGTCTTGCTCAGCGAGTAAAAGGGGTTGTTCCAGATTGTACCGAAGAAGTAAGAACTTTGATCAAGAAGTTGATTGGAGAGGGGAAAACATATAAAGAAGTGCAGAAAATAATTGGCTGCTCAGCTAAAATTATCTCCAATGCTTTAAGATGGCAAACAAAACCTGAAACACGTTGTAGGAAAAGAAATACTACCATCCGTGTAGATCATAGAATAACAAGAATGACAAGAAGCATCCAATGATCTGCTCCAGGGAAATCAAAGAAGATCTTTAATTATCTGTGAGTACTGCAACAATCAGAAGATGCCTACCTGAAGCCAAACTATTAGCAACAAACCCTCGTAGAGTACCATTGCTCAGAAAAGACGTGTTGAAAAGGTTACAGTTTGCGAAAGAACACATTGACTGGCCTACAGAGAAGTGGTGCAATATTCTATGCACAAAGGAGAGCAAGATTGTTCTTATTGAGTCTAAAGGCCACAGCAGTTTGTGAGACGACCGATAAACACTGAATTCAAGCCAAAGTACACTGTGAAGACTGTAAGACATGGAGGTGCAAGTATAATGGTTTGGGGATGTTTCTCATACTCTGGAGTCAGGCCCATTTATTACATACCAGGAACCATGAACCAGTTTATATATATCAAAATACTGGAAGGTCATGTTGCCTTATGCTGAAGAGGAAATGCCTTTGAAATGGGTGTTTCAGCAGGACAACAGCCCCAAACACACCAGTAAGTGGGTAACACCCTGGTTCTAGACCAACAAGATTGATGTTATGAAATGGCCAGCCCAATCCCCAGATATTAATCTGATTGAGAATTTGTGGAATGACATGAAAATGATGTTTTTTACTGCCAAACCCAAGAATGCAGAACTGTGGAATGTAGTCCAGTCAGTCTGGGTTGGAATATCTGTTCACAGGTGTTGGATGTTAGTTGACGCCAAGCCTCACAGATATAAAGCAGTTATCAGAAATAAAGGTTATACAACTAAATATTAGTTCAGTGATTAACAGAAAAGCTAAATCTTGAAACAAATTTCAGTTTATAGTGGAAATATCCCAGTTTGTAACCGGAAATGCAAATACTGCGATTATTCCCTTTTATTCATTTTCAGTAAAAAAAAAAAAAAGCATCCCTCACTTTCTCCAGCATTGCTCCAGGAGTGCCAAACGCCTATAACTCTGCCCTTTACCTCTCCAAACAGACATATTTCACCACCCTAATTTCATTGTCCAACAACTGAAAAAATACTCTTTGACACTTTTCACTCTCTCCTCAGTCCTAAAGTGCAGGCGCCTATCACAAACCTCTGTCTGAAGATCTGGATGCCTACTTCACAGAGAAAATAGAAAACATCTGGCATAAAATATGCTCCCAGCCACTAAGTGTCATCGATCCCCTTCCCCCCATTATTTCCTCTGGCTCACTGTCCACACTTGACCCAGTCACAGAAGTCTCCAGGCTCCTCTCTTCTTCTGGTCCTACCTCATGCACTTCTGATCCCATTCCATCACACCTACTCCAGTCTATCTCTCCACCACTCTCCTAACAAAAATCTTCAACCTCCCTCTCTCTTCTGGCCTCTTCCCCTCCTCTTTCAAACACTCTATCATTACTCCATTATTAAAAAAAAAAACTTTATCTTGACCTGTCCTGCACAACCAACTACAGACCAGTCTCCAACTTCCTATTCATCTCTAAACTCTTGGAGCATCTGGTCTGCTCTCGCCTCATCCACATTCTCTCTGCTCACTCTTTCATTGATTCATTACAATCCGGATTCCACACCCTACATTCTACAGAAACTGCCCTCAGCTACCGCAACAAAAATATGAGAACACACATATAATATAACATGATCCTTTATTGTTAAAAAGACATACAAAACACAAAATCTGACATAATGCATAATTTTGTAGCAATGCAGGAAAGTGACATAGTTAAAAAGGATCCCCACCCAGAAGCCACAAGAAGGTCAGCATATATGAGTTTCAATGGAGTGTGCAAGCTCTATAGCAAAAGACACAAACAATGTCTGTTAATGCTAACTACATAAGAACACCCATTTCGCCTCGCTTCCTCTTGGGGGCGAAACGCGCGTCGCAGTTGGTGTCCTCCTGAGGCCCTTGGTCTGTATAAGTTTCTGTTTGAACGCTACTTGTGTATACTGGCTATCGCCTTTTCATTGTTTCTCTTTGCTTAGAGTGTGTCCTACCATTTTCTTTGTCTCTAGTTTGGGATCCTTGGCACATGTTTATTAGCATGAGTATATAGGCCTGTGCAAGTATGTTTGTAGCATAATGGGTGTTCTTCTGTAGTTAGCATTAACAGACATTGTTTGTGTCTTTTGCTATAGAGCTTGCACACTCCATTGAGACTCATATTTGCGGACCTTCTTGTGGCTTCTGGGGGGGACCGTTTTTTACTATGTCACTTTCCTGCATTGCTGCTAAATTATGCATTATGTCAGATTTTGTGTTTTGTATGTCTTTTAAACAATAAAGAATCATGTTATATTATATGTGTATTCTCATATTTTTGGTGCGCTATTTGATATATGCACACATATTCAGCTATTTGTTTTTAGAAACTGCCCTCACCAAAGTGACAAATGACCTCCTGACAGCAAAATACAACAGTGACTACTCTCTGCTCATTCTCCTTGACCACTTGGTAGCTTTTGACACTGTAGACCACCATCTCCTACTCACCATGCTCCAATCTATCAGCCTAAAGGACACTGCCCTCTCCTGGTTTTCTTCATATCTCTCTGACCACTCTTTTAGTGTATCATTTGCTGGCTCCACTTCGTCTCCTCTGCTTCTTGCTGTTGGGTTTCCTCGGGGTTCAGTCCATGGTCCTTTCCTCTTCTCTCTCTACACAACCCCAATAGGACAGACCATCGGCAGATTTGATTTCCAGTACTATCTCTATGCTGATGACACACAACTATACACTTCATCCCCTGACATCACCCCTGCTGAATCACAGACCAGTGACTGTCTGTCCGCTGTCTCTAACATCATGTCCTCTCTCTATCTGAAACTGAATCTTTCACAAACTGAACATCTTGTGCTCGCTCCATCTAATAACTTACCTAAAACTGATATCTCCCTCTCAGTGTGTGGCACTATGATAATGCTTAAACAGAACGCCCGCTGTCTCGGTGTTACGTTTGACACTGATCTTTCCTTCACCCACTATATTCAATCTCTCACCTGCCTATGTTGCCTGCACCTCAAAAATATCTGTAGAATCCACCCTTTTCTCATCTTGGAAACAATAAAAATTCTCATTGTTGCATTACTGATGCATTCCTGACTCAATTAATGTAACTTACTATTGACTGACCTCCCCTCACCAGACTTTCTCCTCTTCAATCTATCCTTAATGCAGCAGCCAGGGTCACCTATTTGTCTAACCACCACTCCGATGCCTCCACTCTGTGCCAGTCATTGCACTGGTTGCCCATAAAGTATAGAATCAAATTTAAACTGCTTGTCCTCACCCACAAAGCTCTCCACAGCGCTGCACCCCCCCCCCCTACATCTCTTCCCTCATCTCTGTCTACCACCCTACCAGTGCTCTACGCTCTGAAAACGATTTACGACTGACATCTACCATAATCCAAACCTCTCACTCCTGGCTTCAAGACTTCTCCCAAGCTGCACCAATTCTCTGGAATGCCCTACACCAAGAAATTAGGTTGAATGACAATATACACAGTTTTAGGCACGCCCTAAAAACACCTCTTATTAGGGTGGCATATCACATTCCTTGATCTAACTCCTCTCCATATATAGCCCATTTATCATAGTTTTCTGAACCTGATCCTCCACCAAATTTTCCACCGCACCCATGCACACAGAAGCACTACAGATATCGGCTGGTGACTGGCTCATCCAGCTCCCCTATTTTCCCAAGATGGCTGGACCATTGTACAAAACAAGCACTTTTACCTTTTGTGTCACCCCTACCTCCTCATAGATTGTAAGCTCTTGCGAGCAGGGCCCTCATTCCTCTTGTTCTAATTATTGACTAACCTGTTGCTATGCATGTAACGGATCTCCTGGCACCCTGACCGGGTGCCTCCGTCGATGGATACTCCTAGCGCTTCCCAAAGACTCCAAGCACTCCACTGGACACCATAACCGCCACAGACCCCACGAACCGCCGAAGCTTGGTTGAGGTCTCGCCATCTCCTACCCACCCTGGACCTTCAACAAGGCTCCAGGCTCCAGTGGGTTAACCTCTCCTAAATCCAGAGAGCGGGAACAGCTCTTACAAGAGGTAGTAGTTATAGCCAGGGGAGTATAGAAAATCTTCAGCGTATAGCAATCCCCAGTGTCGATCAGTTACCCAAACACCAGCCTCAACATGATGAAGGGTAAAACAGGAACTCTTTATTGAACACACAGCATTGACTTATATACACATGACATACTGAGGACATGTCATAGCAGCCAATCCTGTACAGTTTAAGCACAACACTAACCCTATTCAACAAACACACTGGCATTGTCTTTGACGCAATCAACAATTAACATGCAAACAGATATCTTCACCCCCTCCATAATTAAAAGGATAAGGGACGAGGAGACACATGTGATGGGATTATCTCCTGAGTGTATCATAGGAGTCGGCTGCTATTATAATCAACTATCTTAATCCCATCACTAACACAATCAGTGGGAGTCTCAGTGCAGAGTTAACCCTTTTTGTGTTGCTGAATCCACACAATGCCTTTTTAATGGGCCATAGGAAATATGTGGCATATAAATTACACACATAAATCAGGGTTCATAGTTCCTTGTAACCCCAAAAGGTCTGAGGGGGTCTCCATTGTTCTCAGTCCATAGTCTGTAGGAAGGAGGCTAGCCCTCAGGCTCCTCCAGCAGCCCCAGTGGCGGTTCAGTCCGTCACAATGCATGACTGTTTGTACATGAACCCCTGAATTGTAAAGCGCTGCAGAATATGTTGGCGCTATATAAATAAAGATTAGTATTATTATTATTAACTGGTCGTTAGTGTCCTCAGCTGCCTGCCTAGCCGAGACCGCCCGCTTACAGCGCTCACAGATACAAATGTCTCAAGTTTGTATTACAATCTTTTGTGCTTTTAACTGTACCAATTAACATTTTAAGTATTCTATTAGCTTTGCAATATGTTATTCACATTCTTTTTTTAATTTGGTGCAATATATGCCATGGTAGAAAGAACAGTAAGGCCAAGTTCGACGACCAGGCCTATTTACTCCCAAGTTAATGTGGCAATGGTACTAATCACCTAGGGGCCAGAGGGGTAAAACCTAGCATTTAATATAGGTAATTCTAAAATAGATGGACGCTAGAGGGTGAACCTCTTTGACAAACAACATGAAACAGCCCTAAGGGCCTAGACTAAACATACACGTACAATATGGTGAAAAAATATATATACAGGAACGTTCTCACCCAGGTGTGGAGGTAGACCGAGGGTTCTCTCAAACGATGTTGAAGGTAGAGATGGACCTGTAATGGTGGATCGCCATACTGGAAGGTGCCAAGCGCGTTCGCCCCTGTACGTTGTTGGATAACAGGGCAGGTAAGCCCTAGAAAGCCCTATGTGAGGGACAGGGGCTGTTACGCCCTACCTATCTATACGAGGAACTTGCCCCGCAAGGGGCGTCCCCGTCCGGATACCTGACCCTGTGGGGGCGGAATCCCTAATAAACCCTATGTGAGTACTCAGTCCTCAAGAAATAAGCTGTGTCAACCACGGCATGGAGCGGTGGTGTGGTCAACACTTCCCCTCCATGTATCTCTATGGAAGACTCGGAGATACACAAGTGCTGTATCTGCGGCTCTCCCATAGACAGGGCCGATCCTACACGGGGTGCAGTGGGTGCCCCGCACCCCAGCGCTGTGGCCCTGGTGACAAGTGGGGGCGGCTGCGGCCGGCGGCAGGGCAGAGCAGGAGATGAGCGCCTCCATTGCGGAAGCGCTCATCTCCATAGTCATCTGTATTGCCGTCCTCAGGACGGCAATACAGATGCCTGTGCTGCGGCAGAGGAGGGAGAGGTGTGTCCCCTCCTGTTCCTCTGATAGGCTGCCGGCTTAGTGCTGGCAGCCTATCAGAGGCCGGTGATGGCGCGATGACGTCATCGCGTCGCCTGAGCCGTATAGCGAGGGACACAGACGGAAGAGGCGGCCTGCATCGCATCGCATTGCTGGAGGTAAGTATAAGTGTATTATTTTTTTTTATTTTTTTATATAGGTACAATACTGGGCTGGCACATGATAAGGGGGGCTACTGGGCTGGCACATAAGGGGGGCTACTGGGCTGGCACATAAGGGGGGACTACTGGGCTGGGCTGGCACATGATAAGGGGGGCTACTGGGCTGGCACATGATAAGGGGGGACTACTGGGCTGGCACATGATAAGGGGGGGCTACTGGGCTGGCACATAAGGGGGGCTACTGGGCTGGCACATAAGGGGGGACTACTGGGCTGGGCTGGCACATGATAAGGGGGGCTACTGGGCTGGCACATGATAAGGGGGGACTACTGGGCTGGCACATGATAAGGGGGGACTACTGGGCTGGCACATGATAAGGGGGGCTACTGGCACATGATATGGGGGGCTACTGGCACATGATATGGGGGCACTCTGGCTACTGGCACATGATATGGGGGCACTCTGGCTACTGGCACATGATAATGGGGGGGATCTGGCTACTGGCACATGATATGGGGGGGGGCTCTGGCTACTGGCACATGATAAGGGGGGCTACTGGCACATGATAAGGGGGGCTACTGGCACATGATAAGGGGGCTACTGGCACATGATAAGGGGGGCTACTGGCACATGATAAGGAGGGCTACTGGCACATAGGGGGGCTACTGGCACATAAGGGGGGCTACTGGCACATGATATGGGGGGGCTCTGGCTACTGGCATATGATATGGGGGGCTCTGGCTACTGGCACATGATGGTGGGGGGGCTCTTATTTCTGGCACATGATTGGGGGCACTCTGGCTACTGGCACATGATATGGGGGGCTCTGGCTACTGACACATGATATGGGGGGGCTCTGGCTACTGACATGATATGGGGGGGCTCTGGCTACTGGCACATGATGGTGGGGGGGCTCTTATTACTGGCACATGATTGGGGGCATCTATGGGGGCACATCTTACTGCAGATTATTGGGGGGCACTATAGGGGCATCTACTGAGGCTAAAAAAGAAGATATTTTATATGGGGGCTCTGTATAGGGGCATTTTATACTGGGACACATTATGGTGGGTACTATGGGGAAGGGGGGGGCACTATGGGGGTCATCTACGGGGGCACTGAGAAGGGGTATTTTATATTGGCACATTATGGGAACATTAGCTCAACTGGGGGCATTACAAATGTTTTGCATATTATAAGGAGAATTATTACTACTGGGGGGGCATTATGGTGGGCTTTATTACTTCCCCATGGTATGACCCCCTAGTAGCAGCACCAGCCTCTCCCTGCTCTGCTATCCCTCTGCCCTTTCTCCAAATCCTTATTATGAAATCTTTCTCATTAGGTTAAAGCACAACCTCAGCTCCGCCGAGCCCCCGGCCAAAGTGTTGAAGTGGCGTCCGAGATCCCAAGGGCCAAGTCAAGTAACTGTAAGTTGTTATGGGGGTTCTACAAAAGAGCTATCGTGGGGCAAAGTTCATATTCGTGTTTACACACGTGTTTTAAAATGAATGCTTTCTCCTATTATAAACAAGTAAATAATGACGCAATGCTGTGGGGCTGGTGTGCAACTTTTTCCAGGGCTGGTTTTTATCCCCAGTCCGGCCCTGGTCGAGCGAGCCGCCGGGACTTTTTTTTTTTTGACTTTTTTTTTTTTTAAGCCGAGCAGCCGAGCCGCCGATTCGTGGGGCTGAAGTTGTTGCCATAGAAACATTGTAAAGGGGAGGTGTTAGTAAGATAACCACGCCCATGTGGGGGCGCCAGAAATATTTCTGCACCCAGGCGCCTGTGACCCTAGGATCGGCCCTGCCCATAGATATATAGAGGGGGAGTGTTGACCACCGCTCCGGGCACAAGGAGATCCGGAGTACCATACAGGAGATCGTGGGGGATACCATTGGCCGTACCCCCCCGATCAGACACTTATCTCCTATCCTTTGGATAGGGTATTTATTTTCCTATCCCGGAGTACCCCTTTAATATGCAGTGACATCACAGTAAAGGGTTAATATGCACAGTGACATCATAGTACAGGGTATACACAGTGATGTCACAGTCGGGGTTAAGCAGCTGCATGCTTGCAGCACATAGTACAGGATGATCTTGTACCTTAGGCTTATATTCACTGGTCGGGCACCACTGTCTCTCTGTGGGCGGCAGCCAGACACGGACTGAGGTAAGGGCCCTGGCTCCTTCTTTTTCTCCCCTGCGTGGCTGCGCAGAGCTCTGGGGGCGGAGCTGGCAACGTTCAGAAAACGTGCCCGTGCGGCGGCACGCTCCGAGCCCCAGCAGCCACTGCTCTCTTAAAGAGGCAGAGAGGGGCTCAGAGCGGCCGCGGGCCCCGCTGCGGCTCTTCCATTCCATTAGTCCGCTTACTCCACCCGCCAGACGGCCGCGGAAGCCAATAATTGTACTCAGAGGCGTTGCTAGGGTCTCAGAAGATCCGGGGCCCAAGCCCCAATGAATATGGCCCAGTTCTCTAAATCGACCCTGCCCCCGCACACCGCATTTTGCTGTACTTGCTATACAGCAGCACATACCCGTCACATCCAGGGCCTCCCAGGTGACGTCTCCTCTGATGTAGATCTTCTCTGTCATCATCTTCTCCACTCGGTCCGTACAACTTCTCTCAGCCGCCTCGCCTCTGCAGAGTGTGACACACGGACATCTTAACTTCCTCACATTCCTATCATCACCCCCAACCTGGAGTCCCCACAGTGTTATCCTGTGCTCGCTGTGCCCCCCAATATCCCCAAATACTATCCTGAAGGAGCCCCCCATAGTAATAGTACTCCTCATAGTCCCACCAATAGTAATTCCCTTTTAGAATGCCCTTATTAGTAATACTACCCCCCACACTGTCCTCATTATGTAATTAGCCCCCCACACTGCCTCATTAAGTAATTTGCCCCCACACTGCCCCACATTATGTAATTTGCCCCCACACTTCCCACATTATGTAATTTGCCCCCACACTGTGTCACAAGCAGACAGCTGAGAAGTTCTGACAGGAGCCGTTCAGATCCTCCCCCTTAAGTTTCTTTGTTTTGGTTTCTGTTCCTCACCTCGTTAGGCTATCTCAGCTGTCATGCAGTCAGACTCATTACCTCCCTTTATATTCTCCCCCATAAGGTAGTTGGGTGTGGCTGATACAACTTCCTGGAATGAGTGTGCATGCTGTCTTCAGCTCCCAGCTTCCAGCTACCAGTTCTCAGTTCACAGTCGTCTGCAGATCAGCTCCCAGCTTCCAGCTACCAGTTCTCAGTTCACAGTCGTCTGCAGATAAGTGCTGTTTTAGTATTTATGATTTTCTGTTGTCTGGATCCAGGTGACCCTGACTCCCTCCGTGTCTGTGTAGGGAGCCGGTGGTCGTGTCCCCTCACTATTGTAGGGCCTTCAGGTTAAGATAGCCGAGGTACGTGGATATGCGCCCATTCACCTTTAGAGTGGTCGCATAGGCTGAGCAATAAGGGAGAGCGGCAGGTCGATTGCAGGGGTCTCCCTTTTGTTCCTTAGTTGTGGATCCAGTTAGTCATCATTTGTTATTTGTATCATATTGTTTCCTGTACACCATCCGTGACACACTGCCTCACATTAAGTAATTTGCACCCCACATTGCCCCACATTATGTAATTTGCCCCCACACTGCCCCACATTATGTAATTTCCCCCCACACTGCCCCACATTATGTAATTTGCCCCCACACTGCCCCACATTATGTAATTTCCCCCCACACTGCCCCACATTATGTTATTTGCCCCCACACTGCCTCCATTAAGTAATTTGCCCCCCACACTGCCTCACATTGTCATTTCCCCCCCACATTGCCCCCCACATTATGTAATTTGCCCCCATTAAATAATTTGTCCGCCACACTGCCCCCCATTAAGTAATTTGCCCCCACACTTCCTCACATTATGTAATTTGCCCCCATTAAGTAATTTGCCCCCCCACACTGCCCCCATTAAGTAATTTCTACAACACACTGCCCCCCATTAAGTAATTTTCCCCCCACACTGCCTCACATTATGTAATTTTCCGGGCCCCCCACACTGCCCCATATTAAGTAATTTGCCCCCCACCCTGTACTTGTTCCGCTGTTCTGCTAGGCTGCTGCACGGGCATGAGTTCAGTCACTTCAGAGCGCAACCCCGTCCTGCAGCGCTTAATCCCGCGAGACCCGTGACCTCCCCCGGCGTGTCTTGTGGGATCACGCTCCAAAGTGACTGAATTCATGACTGCGCAGCAGCCTAGCAGATCAGCGGAACAAGTACAAGGGGGGTGGGGAATAGCATTCAGGGTACTTGCGGCGGTGTCTGGTGGGAGCCAGAGCAAGGCCCCCACCAGCGCGAAGCCTTAGGCAGTGGCCTAATGGAAGAGCCGCCTCTGCTCAGGATACAATATTTTCAACATACAATGGTCTTTTCTGACCCATCATAAGTTGAAACTAGACTCAACATACAATGTTTTGGACTCAGATCCATCCAATCAAGGTCACTTCTCTGATAAATAGATGTATTAGTTGCCAGTTAGCAGCTATTCCTGACTGTTATATGTAAGGACTTGTTTTATATGTCTTAGTTATCTGCTTATATGTCTTAAATCTTAATTTTCTCTTATCTTGGATAACATTTTGGGGCTGTGGAACCGATTACTCAACTTACAATGGTTTCAACATAAAATGGTCGTCTTGGAACCAATTAGTATTGTAACTTGAGGGACCACTGTATAAATATAGCCATGCATATGCCTATGTCTTGTATCCAATGTTTGTATAAAGAAGGGGTTTGTGTCCCTGAAACAAGTCACAATTTTGGAATTAAAGTTGAAATCATCTTGAATAACGTTGGAGTTTGGCGCTGGCCTTTCTTTTATCCACAGGTTTGAGACACTATCAGTGCCTCAGATTTCTTCTTCACAATCCTTTGACAACCTGCTTTTCCGCCGGCGAGGATCCATGATCTGCTGCCTCCGTGATTTCACCCATTACATGCTTAATCAGTGGTTGTGACTCATCACAATCCAAAAAGTTGAGAGCATTACCTACAGCTACACTCGTGTGAATACACGTGACATTACTGTACTACCCTATGTGGTGCTTGGCGCTGTATTTTTATTAATTTCATCTTTGTGTATAAAAAGACTGCTGTGTATATAAGATGGGACCTGAGGGGCAGAAACAGATAGTGGGGCTGGTACAGCTTCTAAGTATGCATGCAACATATTGAACTCCATCTTCTTTCTTTTTTCAGGATCTAAAATGGAGGCACTGAGTTATGCATGCACCAATTTTTCACTTGATTTATTCAGGAAATTATGTCAAAACAACCCTCAAGGAAATATCTTCTACTCGCCACTAAGTATCTCATCAGCATTGGCCATGATATTCTTAGGTACAAAAGGTAAAACTGCTGAACAAGTGTCCAAGGTAGGTAACATATACCTACATAGTACCCATTGCCTATGGTGGCTCTTAATCTACAATCAGAAAATGCATATGCAATGTAATATTATTCTACGCAGAATTCAAACATTTCTATAAGGTTGTGAAGTTTATGCAACTGCTTATTGCCCTTGGTACAAAGAATCACCACATGAGTTCTGAGCTGGATATTTCTTCATTATTGTTATATCATGTAGTATCATAGGTCAGTTCTCTGAGTCAACTAAAACCATAGTAATTTGCTTCTTATCAGCTGAGGATATCTAATGATCATAGTCTCACCATAACAACCCATGCCGTAACAATGCTTAACCGCTTGCCGCACACGTAACGCCGATAGGCGTCCGGGCGGCAGCGCTCTCAGCGACGCCTATTGGCGTCATCTCGTGAGACCTGAGATTTCCTCACGGGAGCGCGCGTTCACAGGAGCGCGCAGTTCACAAGTTGATCTACAGCCTGCCAGCGCTGATCATTCGCTGGCAGGCTGTAGATGTTAAAAAAATCGCATCAGAAAGGTATATTAGACGCTGTTTTGTTAACAGCATCTGATATACCTGCTACCTGGTCCTGTGGTGGTCCCTTTGCTTGGATCGACCACCAGAGGACACAGGCAGCTCTGTAAGTAGCACCACACTACACACACCCCCTCCTGTCACTTATTAACCCCTTATTAACCCCTGATCACCACATATAGACTCCCTGATCACCCCCCCTGTCATTGATCACCCCCCTGTAAGGCTCCATTCAGACGTCCGTATGTGTTTTGTGGATCCGCAAAACACCGACACCGGCAATGTGCTTTCCGCATTTTGCGGATCTGCACATTGCCAGAACTATATAGAAAGTGCATTTTCTTGTCCGCAAATGCGGACAAGAATAGGACATGTTCTATATTTTTGCGGAACGGAAGTGCGGACCCGGAAGTGCGGACCCGGAAGTGCAGATCCGCAATTTCGGATCCGAGCGGGACAAAGTCTGTCCCCATAGAAATGAATGGGTCCGCAATTCTGTTCCGCAAAATGCGGAACAGAATTGCGGACGTGTGAATGGGGCCTAAGGGTCCCTTATCACCGCCAGTTAGTTAGCCACTTGTTAGGTAGTTAGCGTCCAGCCCACCGCACTGCAGTCACTAATTAGTTGCTGATTAGCGTCATCGCTGTCGCTAATCAGCACTAGTACTATATAGTATCTGTAAGTGATCAAGACTGATAGCAATCAGATCTATATAAGTACATTAGGGTCACCTTAGGCTCTACAAAAAACGCAGTGTTCGCCCGATCAGGCCTGATCTTGTGCGCACACTTGCGTTCAGTCAGCCCCACCGCAGTGACAGAAATGGTTTTTTTCTGATCACTGCAAAAACACCTTAAAATTGCTGCAGCACTATAAAGATCACTTTTGAGCTTTTTGGATCTTTATAAGCGATCGCAGCTTTTTTTTTTTTTTTTTTGCACATTTTTTGGCAGAGATTTTTTCATCCACATTGATCTATGCGAATTAAGAAATCTGTGCCGTTCATTTTTCCTTTCAGCCCAGAGGCTGAACGAAAAAAATAAATCTTATTACCCGTATGCTCAATATAAGGCCTTATGCACACGACCGTGCCGTTTTTTGCGGTCCGCAAACGGCAAATTAGAAAGAAGACACCCCAAGGTATTCCGTGAGGGGTATGGTGAGTTCATGTAAAATTTTATTTTTTGTCACTAGTGAAATATGAGACTTTGTAAGAAAAAAAAAAAACTATTTCCGCTAACTTGTGCCCAAAAAAAAATCTTCTATGAACTCGCCATTCCCCTCACGGAATACCTTGGGGTGTCTTCTTTCCAAAATGGGGTCACTTGTGGGGTATTTATACTGCCCTGGCATTTTAGGGGCCCTAAAGAGTGAGAAGTAGTTTGGAATCCAAATGCGTAAAAATGCCCTGTGAAATCCTAAAGGTACTCATTGGAATTTGGGCCCCTTTGCGCACCTAGGCTGAAAAAAAAATGTCACACATGTGGTATCACCGCACTCAGAAGAAGTAGGGCAATGTGTTTTGGGGTGTATTTTTACATATAATGTGTTTTTAGTGCACCTACAAAGAAGATTTCACCTAATGTTCAGAAAAAGGTATAACAATTTAAGAAATAGTAGGGCACACCTACAATTAGCTGCACATGGAGAGTTTTTATGAAAACAATGTATTTTATTCAAACCAAATTGTATATAGTATTACATAAAATCGTTATTAAACATATATACTTAGCATGCTATATAATATTTATAATAGTACATATAAGATCAATAAAATCAATAAAAATAAATATCATAGAAGAAAAAAGTCCTGTTGAGTTCCTCAATTTAGTTGTTACTTTCTTTAGCTTGGTATAAATATGTTATATTATTCATCCAGCAGGTGGCCCAGATAAAATAATCGCAGTCGGCGATGCTGGGGTTAAGGAGAGAAAATATCATGCACAAACTTCAATATAGTTGGATGAAATCTTTAACTCTGTATCGTTGTATTGAACTATTCATCCAGCAGGTGGCCCAGATACAAATTGCAGTCAGCAATGCTGGGGTTAAGGAGAAAAAGTCATGAACAGACTACAATAGTCAGATAGAATCTAATGTTGTATAGTCACTTGTATTTCTTTGGTAGAATAGTTAGTGTATCAGATGCCCCTGTCCACTGACTCGGCATTTGAGTTTACTCACAGTTTGTTAAATCTTTACCGGTTATACTGCGACTACCGTGGCGTCCCACGTGTAGTACGATTACTGCAGGCAGTGGTGTGGTTTCCAAGAGGTTTCTCTGTAGGTGTGGGGATCCTCGGTAATCACTTGTAGGAGTGCCGTGTTAGTGGTTTTCCTGAAGTGATTCCTGCACAGATGCTTTAATCAAGCGGCAGGTCAGGTTTCACTGTGGCTGTCAATTTTCGGTTTTTCCTTTAAAGTATCGATACCGATCCCTCACCTTATGTTCAACTTGAAGCGCTACAAAGTCCCAATCCTATATTTGATTTCATGGGGTTATCCTTACCAAACGCGTTTCGGAGTTAACTAGGACTCCTTCCTCAGTGTTTCATTTTCCCATGAAAAATGATCAAATTTATACATGGCTATGCAGGTGTATTTCAGTCTGATTTAATTGTTCTATATTGAAGTTGTGGAATGGAATCCTTGGGAACTCACAGTGCGATATAGCCAACATCTTTATATCCTCTATATATATAATTATGAGGAACAATGTCCAAATGTAATAAAAATGTCAGATTAAAACACATAAAACAATATTGCATTATTAAAACGGCTATCTGTATATAGAAAAGATTTTTGCAAAAAAAAAAAAAAATATATATATATATATATATATAGCCCAAAAAAAATTTCAAAATTTTTCATTTTTTTATTTACATTTTTATAACAAAAATATAAAATGTGATACAATAAAAGTTTTATATAAATGTCACAATATATCCCTATACAATTCATTGATATTGTCTTTCTCTCGTCTTCATTTTTATTTGAAATCCAAACACTTGACACTTGTGATAGTGTTGCATTTATTCTATATGAAAGCGGTATTGTTGCGGTTTTTACCGATATTAAACCTTTTTTCTTTTCCAAATTAAATGGGACCTGTATGTCATGTTGACCCTCAGTTAGTTGGTATTGTTTTAATGGAGAAAAAAAGGGTGTACCAACATTTTTTATTTTATTTCATCTGTCTCGTATCTTAAACAGTCATTCTGATTCATACATTTGTAAAATAGAGCACGATGTATAATAGGATGAATAAGGTAGTGGGCTGAGTAGAGCAGTATAGCACAATTAAATCAGACTGAAATACACCTGGATAGCCATATATAAATTTGATCATTTTTCATGGGAAAATTAACCACTGAGGAAGGAGTCCTAGTTAACTCCGAAACGCGTTTGATAAAAGTTAACCCCATGAAATCAAATATAGTATTGGGACTTTGAAGCGCTTCAAGTTGAACATAAGGTGAGGGATCGGTATCGATACTTTAAAGGAAAAACCGAAAATTGACAGCCACAGTGAAACCTGACCTGCCGCTTGATTAAAGGGCTTCTGTTACCCCACTAAAGTCATAATTTTTTTTTGGGCTAGTTAAATTACTTATACTGCGATATATGAAAATATAACGGTCTTACTTACCTTCCTTCAGCAGTTTCTTATAAAAACGAACTTTTATAATATGTAAATTAGGTCTCTACCAGCAAGTAGGGCGTCTACTTGCTGGTAGCCGCCGCAAAAAACCGCCCCCTCGTCGTGTTGATTGACAGGGCCAGCCGCGATCTCCTCCTCCGGCCGGCCCTGTCAGCATTTAAAAAATCGCGCGCCTGTGTTCATTCGGCGCAGGCGCTCTGAGATGAGGAGGCTCGCCTCCTTAGCACTCCCTCAGTGCGCCTGCGCCGATGACGTCTTCTCTTTCGGTGATGTCATCGGCGCAGGCGCACTGAGGGAGTTCTGAGGAGGTGAGCCTCCTCATCTCAGAGCGCCTGCGCCGAATGAACACAGGCGCGCGATTTTTTAAATGCTGACAGGGAGGAGGAGGAGATCGCGGCTGGCCCTGTCAATCAACACGACGAGGGGGCGTTTTTTTGCGGCGGCTACCAGCAAGTAGCCGCCCTACTTGCTGGTAGAGACCTAATTTACATATTATAAAAGTTCGTTTTTATAAGAAACTGCTGAAGGAAAGTAAGTAAGACCATAATATTTTCATGTATCGCAGTATAAGGAATTTAAGTAGCCCAAAAAAAAAAATGACTTTAGTGGGGTGACAGAAGCCCTTTAAAGCATCTGTGCAGGAATCACTTCAGGAAAACCACTAACACGGCACTCCTACAAGTGATTACCGAGGATCCCCACACCTACAGAGAAATCTCTTGGAAACCACACCACTGCCTGCAGTAAGCGTACTACACGTGGGACGCCACGGTAGTCGCAGTATAACCGGCAAAGATTTAACAAACTGTGAGTAAACTCAAATGCCGAGTCAGTGTATGTGTGGACAGGGGCATCTGATACACTAACTATTCTACCAAAGAAATACAAGTGACTATACAACATTAGATTCTATCTGACTATTGTAGTCTGTTCATGACTTTTTCTCCTTAACCCCAGCATTGCTGACTGCGATTTGTATCTGGGCCATCTGCTGGATGAATAGTTAAATACATCGATACAGAGTTAAAGATTTCATCCGACTATATTGAAGTTTGTGCATGATATTTTCTCTCCTTAACCCCAGCATCGCCGACTGCGATTATTTTATCTGGGCCACCTGCTGGATGAATAATATAACATATTTATACCAGGCTAAAGAAAGTAACAACTAAATTGAGGAACTCAACAGGACTTTTTTCTTCTATGATTTTATTGATCTTATATGTATTCTCTTATATGTATTATTATAAATATTATATAGCATGCTAAGTATATATGTTTAAAAACGATTTTATGTAATACTATATACAATTTGGCTTGAATAAAATACATTGTTTTCATAAAAACTCTCCATGTGCAGCTGATTGTAGGTGTGCCCTACTATTTCTTAAATTGTATTTATTTATTTTTTTAATTTATATATATTTATTTATCATTTCATTTTCTTCTTCTCATTAAAACAAGACAAAGATGGGGGATAGACATTGCAGATATACAAATATACACCATCATGAGTTACAAAGGATCGCAAGGACAATTTTTTTTTTTCCCCCACCCAATTTACTTTTGCTTCGCAATAAATACAGAGACACAGAAAAAGAAAAACCTTTTTACCCCCCCCCCATCCCATCCCCTCCCCCACCCTACCCGCCACCCTCTTGGTTGTCTTGGGAGTATCTTCGAGGTATTTCCTTTCCATGACCTCTTTTCAAGAATTTATATTCTCCCCCCTTTTTTTTTTTTTTACTCCTTGTTACCCACCGGTTTCACCTGGCTAGCTTTCTCGTATCTATGCACCCTTTCACATAAATTTTTCCACTCTACCACACTTGGCGGGCTGTCCGCTCCCCATCCTCTAGCCAGTACAACACGTGCCAGCATTAACCCTTTTTCCCATTTCCTTTCACTTTCTTTTTCCGCCCCAATTCTTCTAATATCTCCCAGCACTGCTACCCTGATCTCCAGAGGTGCGGGTTTCCCTATCTCTCTCCCAAGGTCCTGAAAAACTTGGGTCCAATACCCCTGTACAATCAAGCAGAACCAAATCAAATGCACGAAATCAGCCCTCTCCTCTCCACACTTCCAACATTTTGCCTCCCCTGTTTTGTACATCTTATTCAATACCCTGGGGTAATATAGGTCCGATGGAGGATAAAAAACTGCGTCAATCGGAAGCTACTGGAGATGGTACTCCTTTTTACATTTTTATAAATACTTCTCCATTCCAGAGTTGGGGGTTCCACCTCTTGTGCCCATTTCTTTTCACTATTAAATCTAGTCACCCCCCCCCTAATCCCTTCTTAATTTTTTTTATAAATCTGTGAGATTGATACTTTGCTCCCAATTCCCTGATAGCAAAATTCAGCAAAATCTGAGTGTTTCGTGATAAAATATTCGCTATTCTCAGTTTTATCAAATGCATGTTTTAATCTAGCATATCTAAACCACGTGAGGCAATCTTTATCTATACTTAGACCCATTTCCTCTAGTGTCTTCAGCTGTCCTTCCACCACCATCTGGGGCACAAACCTAATACCCTTTTTATCCCAAAATACAAAATCTTCAAACTTCCAAAATTCTTTTAAATTTAGATTTCCCCAAATGGGGGAAAATTTTAATGAGTGATTTATTCCTAATAATTTTTTAACATTAACCCAAACTAAGTGTATCATATTACTAATTGGGCACTGCCTACCCTTTATTTTTATCACTCCAGTTTCTAGAGTACTAATGATGTTATATTGGAGACCTCCTAATTCCCCTTCCAAAAAACGACGCAGTCTATCATCCTCTATCATTAACCACTGAAGCTGGGATGCATAGTAATAACCCCAAAAACATGGAACGGACAGGCCGCCATCTTCCTCATCTAGCCATAAGTATTTTTGTTTCAGCCTGACCCTTTTTCTCCCCCAAATAAGGTCATTTTGTCACTCCTTCTAACGAATTGAAAAAGTGGTCCCCTATCCAAACTGGGCAGGAGGAAATAACATACAGAATCTGTGGTAGCAGAACCATCTTTATTATCGCGATTCGATCCACTTGTCGGATTAACAATTTTTGCCAGGTACTTGTTTTTTCCCTAACCCTTTTTAAAAGAGGCTCGATATTGAGTTCTAGATACTCCTGTATCCTCGAACTAACTTTAATACCCAGATATTTAAACGACTCCGTGGGTTTCAAAACTTTAAGATTTATTTCCTCCAGCCCAATTTCCTGGCCAATTGGGAGCAATACCGACTTTGTCCAGTTCACCCTAAAGCCGGAAATAAGACCAAACTGATTTACTGTTTCCATCAGGTACAGTACCATTGGTACCCCCCCTTCCACAAAAAACAAAATATCATCAGCATAAAGGCATATCTTATCCAGTGCACCATTTCCCCCAAACCCCCTTATTTTATCATCTGCTCGGACCTTACAAGCCAACGGCTCAACGAATATGGCGAACAATAATGGGGAGAGTGGGCACCCCTGACGGGTTCCCCTCTGCAAAGGTATCGATTCTGATATTACTCCATTAATTTTTACCCTGACTTTCGAGTTATTATATAGAAGCTGTACCCATCTAATGAATTTTTCTCCCAGATTAAACTCATGCATAACCTTCCAGAGGTATGCCCATTCCACCCTGTCAAACGCTTTCTCAGCATCCAAGGACAGGATGGAATGAGCACCCTCCCCGCCCATCTGTATGTTCAGTAATGTTCATCGAATATTCGACTGAGCCTGGCGTTTGGGTACAAACCCTGATTGATCCGGTGTATTAACTTCTCAATAACTTTTCTTAGGCGGTTTGCAAGTAATTTAGCACATATTTTAAAGTCAGTGTTGAGGAGAGAGATGGGGCGATACGAATCCACCTTTTTCTCGTCCTTACCCTTTTTACCTATCAGACTTTTTACGGCTTCCGAGAGGGAGGACGGAAGTTCGCCCCTATCCATTGACTCATTTAAGACCTGCACTAACACTGGAAGAATGACATCTCCATATCCTCTATATATCTCAAAAGGAAGACCATCCAACCCAGGACTGGAGTTCCCCTGAATAGTTTTCAATGTCTCCCGTAATTCCTCCACTTCAATGGGGCCATTCAACCAGTCCCTCTCCTCCTCCGAGAGTCTGGGGATCGGTACTCCCTCCAGGAAGAGTCCGAATTCTTCAGCCCCCCCCCCTCCCTCTGAGGAGTAAAGGTCCCCATAATATTCAGTAAACTCGAGCTCTATCTCTCCCTGGCTGGATGCCATCCCCCCATCTCTCCTCTCAACACTATCAATCCTATTACCCCCCCCTTTGGCTCTGTATAAGTGTGGACAACAATCTCCCCGACTTCCCAGATTCCCTAAAGTATCGTTCCCCCTCAAAGAACACTTTTTGTTGTGCTTTGTATTTTTACATATACCCATACTGTGTGTGAGAAATATCTCTGTAAATAACAACTTCTTTTTTTTTTTTTTTTTTTTTACAAAGTTGTCAATTTACAGAGATATTTATCTCATCCTGCATCATGGGTATATGTAAAAATACACCCCAAAACACATTTCCCTACTTCTTCTGAGTACGGCGATACCACATGTGTGACAAAGGGGCCGAAAGTCCAACG
Source organism: Bufo bufo (assembly GCF_905171765.1). Classification (NCBI taxonomy): domain Eukaryota; kingdom Metazoa; phylum Chordata; class Amphibia; order Anura; family Bufonidae; genus Bufo; species Bufo bufo. The sequence continues at coordinate 364,628,095 of NC_053393.1, forward strand.
AGTACCTTTAGGCTTTACAGGGTTGCTCACAATTTAGCCCCGCCCAAAATGCCAGAACAGTAAACACACCCCACAAATGACCCTATTTCGGAAAGTAGACACCCCAAGGTATTCACTGAGGGGCATAGTGAGTCCGTGGGAAATTTTTCATTTTTTTGCCAGAAGTTAGCAGAAATGGAAACTTTATTATTTATTTTTTTTCCTCAGAAAGTGTCATTTTCCGAACTCACCATGCCCCTCCACGAAAACTTTGGGGTGTCTTCTTTCTAAAATGGGGTCATTTGGAGGGTATTTATACTATCCTGGCATTCTAGCGCCTCAAGAAACATGACAGGTGCTCAGAAAGTCAGAGCTGCTTCAAAATGCGGAAATTCACATTTTTGTACCATAGTTTGTAACCGCTATAACTTTTGCGCAAACCAATAAATATACACTTATTGGATTTTTTTTTTTATCAAAGACATGTAGCACAATAAATTCTGACGCAAACCTGTATAGAAATTTAATTATATTTGAACAATTTTACCAGAAAAAGTTAAAAATACACTTTTTTTGAGAAAATTGCGGTCTATTTTGATTAATATCATAAAAACGAAAAATCTCAGCAGCAATCAAATACCACCAAAAGAAAGCTGTATTTGTGAGAAGAAAAGGAGGTAAAATTCATTTGAGTGCAAAGTTGCATGACCGAGCAATAAACCGTTAAAATTGTGAAGTGCCGATTTGTAAAAAAGGGCCTGGTCACTAGGGGGGTATAAACCTGTGGTCCTTAAGTGGTTAATGTAGACATCATTAGGTTGTAAAAAATTACCCGGTGAACTTTAGTTTCGCAATTTGTAACCATACACAATGCTGCTAACATGAGTCTGTTACAAGAGTTTTTTATTTATTTATTAGAGTGACTAAATCAATATATTCCACGAAGGAAAGCTCAATCATTAGCAGGTTCTACTGCTGTGTGCTAACGTTGTGCTGGCCACACATAGAAAAACCACACTCAATGGCCACACAATTTTGAAGATAATTCTAGGGGCCTGCTGTACTGCTACATGCAAATATTACCTGCTCATACAGTAACAGGCAGCAGCAAGATTATAGGGGTCCCTGCAGAGACTTCATGAAGGGTACTGGCTGACCTGTGTCTGTACCTAGAAGTCGTCTCCGCCACCAGAAGCATCTATAATAAACTAGGTAGTTTGTGAAATAATCTACCCAATTTTTTATATGGATACATAGGCTGGTTGAGATGTAGTTGACAGTATGTATATAGTAGGTCAGTCTACTGTGCCATCTGCTATTTGTGACGGTGGTAAGAGACTAGGGTCCAACCTTGCTCAGGTGCTCTCAGGGCATTCACTTGCTCCCCTCTGGGCCAGTCAAAACATGGTCAGACTTACCTTCAAAACTGTTTGGCCATTTGTCGGTGCAGGCAGACGGAGTGTTGTCCACATGCAGCTGCCTCATAGTTTGAATAAAGCCTTAAAGGGTTTCTCTGGGAATTAAGAAAATGAAAATACTTAAATATTACTTTATTATAAATATATTAGCGCATGCCTTTTATTAGTTATAATGACTAGTTTTGTCTACAGAGCAATCATTAGGAGAAATAAACTGGCTGCCCTCCTATTAGTACACAGGAAACCTGCCCTAATCACACAGCAGGACAAGTCACTTCAGAACACTGAGCTAAAGAGCTGCCTCAGCCTCCTCTCTACTTAATGATGATGATACAATTTTTAGCTGAATCTCTGTAGGAATGGAGTTCATGAGGAGACATGAAGTAAAGAGAGGATGGACAGGACAAACTGTGGTAATGTGAGGCGGTGGTAATGGAGACTGGATACAAGTGCTGCTGCCCATTACCACATCACCACCATCTTCTTTGTACTTCATATCTTATCATGAACTCAATTCCTATACAGATTCAGTTAAAGATCTTATCAGCTGTATTCGGGATCATAATCCCTGACAAGCAGAGCAGAGAGGAGGATGAGGCAGCTCTTTGACTCACTGCTGTGAAGTAACTTGTCCTCCTGTGTGATTAGTACAGGTTTTATGTGTACTAATAGGATGGCGGCCATTTTATTTCTCCTAATGATTACTCCCTAGACAAAACGAGCCGTTATAACTAATGAAAGGTATTTGAGAATAATTCCATTGAGAACCCCTTCAAACAAGTAACAAATAAGAAATGATGAAAATATAAGTGAATGCTATGGCATATCTATTTATAGGGCAGCTCCTATTCATTTGAATGGAAGCTGAGATGTAAGAACCCAGCATGGCCACTACACTTTGAATAGAGTTGTGCTTCGGGCTCCATTCAAAGTGCTAGTCTTAGCACCAGCACCCTCAAATAACAGCTGATCATGGGGGAGTGAGGTCTCGGATGACTTCTGATCGGATATTGATGACCTATCCTGAGGATAAGTCCTCAATGTCAAGAGCCTGAAAACATCCTTTAAGGGTTTTGGTAGAATTCAATATAGCTGTCACCCTAAAATATAAGTTAATGTGAAGTGAAAATAAGGTGGTCTTTTTCTGCCATCAATCTTCTATGTTTCTATGCTGTATGAGCAGGTTATATTTGAAAGAATCTCTACGGTGGGCCCCCAAAATAAATTTTACTGGTGGGCCCTAGGCATTCCAGTCCAACACTGCCGATGGGTAAAATAGATTATATGAAATGGCCACATTGTATATTTGTGTTTGAGATACAGAAATTAGAAAGTGGACCCCATATTAACGATAACAATCTCTATACAGTCTTACGGAATATATTGGAGCTACAGTATATAAGCAACTGGAATTAAATAATAAATATACAGTATAAGGGCGAATGCACACGGCAGTGTTTCACAGCCATGAGTGGTCCGTGGTAACACTGCCTGGATTCCTGCTGAGAGCCTAAATGACCTGGCATTTTTTTGTGATTTTGTGCACGTGGTGGTTTAGTGACCCTAACTTTTTTATTTGTTTGACTACCAAAATAATTTTTGCAATGTTTTTACTTGACACTTGGGACTTTTTATTAGCATGTTTTATTTAGAGATTTTTTTACCTTTTCAAGGTTTAATTTGGGGGGAACCGCTAACCGCTAAACAGGCACATCTGATCAAGGTCTCCTTAGACCCTGCAGCTCTGCTCCTGCCTCGAGACACCTGTCGGTTTACGTGACCGCCAGAACTAATAGAGGAAGTGGCTCGGCCCCTTCCTTCTCTCCCTCCCTGCACTACTCCACGATCTCCTGTCGGCACAGGAGAAGGCAGAATCGGTAATAAACCGCTCCTGTCTTCTCCTCCAGGTTGGGTCCTGTGTCTGACAGCCAGGACCCAACCTGCTCCTGCTAGATTGCAGGAGCTTTAATCCCAGCGCTGTACAGCTCTGGGATTAAAGGGCTACCTGATCGTTTACATACGTGCTATCTTCACGGGGTATGTGCAGATAGGACGTATATAGTCAGTGAGGAGTCAGGAAGTGGTTAATATGAGGACTCCCTGTCAAAAGCTCTGTTTTGAGGGGACTGCAATACTCAACTTGCATTGGAGCTGTTCAATACAGAGTTTAGCAAAATAGCGGACCCAGTGTTTTACTAAGGGTCTCTATCACCTGTTGTGCTGCCCTCAGACTGGTGACAGATTCATGGCGGATGTAATGCTACAATTTAACAGTTGTGAGGTTTTCTATTGTGCTATAAATGATCTAACATATACTGTATGTATTCATTCTTTTATCTGAATGGACATTTAGGTGCTGCACTTTGATAGTGTTCAAGACATTCATTCAAACTTTCAAACCCTGAACGCTCAGATTAATAAGAAATCTAGTTCCCATTCCCTGAATCTGGCTAACCGGTTATATGGAGAACAGACTTTCAACTTTCGTCCTGTAAGTCAAACAGTTTAATATTACATTATTTATTACGTAGATTATATTTGTAAGACCTCTTGCACACGACTGTGTCCATTTTGTGGTCCACAAATTGCGTATCTGTAAAATATGGATACTCTGTGTTGTATCTGCACTTTTTTTGCTCACCCTCTGACTTCATATTCTGCGAACATATTCTTTTTGCAGATACAAACGCAAAAACAAATGCAATCGCACTCTGCAACCAGCACTCTTTTTGATAATCCGTGTGCTTTCTGCATCTGTATATCTATTCTACAAAAAGATAGACCATGTTCTATACTTGCCCACAAAATGTGGACTATGGACCTATTGACGTCAATGGGTCCTCAAAAATGCAGATACAACAATTTACGGACAGCAAAATACGTACGATTGTGTGCATTAGGCCTAATTCTAACAAAGAGGAGCATTTCTATATTTCCTTCACAGGGCTCACATAAAGAGATAGTAAATACAAAATGTTTCAATCTGTTACATCCATTTACGGACGTGATATTTCTGAAGACTGGTGATGGAGTAGTCTTTCTGCTGCACACCACCTGTTGTATGAACTTGTCACCTTGGCCCATTCAGCTGATAGATGGAGCACATCGCCCTCACTGGCTCCTCAGGGCTGTGCTGAGTCACATCATGTCATTTTTAACAAACAAATGGATCCCACAGGAGGTTGCCACGCTAACAATTCAAACAAATGAGAAATAATCATCAGGTGGTCTCTGGGACCTAGCGTGTTTGTGCAGCCTCACCGGCAGTACATTAAAACTAATCTTTATTATTTTCACTACTAAAAGAACATACAAGTCTAGGGATCAAAAGGATTAAAACTATCAGGAAGCGGTCATGTTCGGGATATCAATCTCTGTGGCTAAGGTGTATTTCACTTCTAACACCTGTGTGACCCTGTGGATTTGGATCCCACACTCAGTGCCAACTTTTAATAATAAGGGATCCCTGCACGACCTTCCTGCCTAAAAACTGAAACCTGCTTCCCTTCACATCATGGACACTTGAGCTACAGCTGTTGTGATAAAATGGAGAAGCGGGTGCAAACATTTCTCAGAGTTGCAGGTTGCACTTTTCTTTTATGCTCCTCTCTTTTAGGCCTTACATACATTACACTCTATTGAGGCCATATTTACATAAAGTGAACATTACCGTTCATGGGCACTGTGATATTATCTTCGCACTAGTAAGAACAGCACTAGTGAATGTCAGAAACATGGTTTTACTTGTTAGGTTTCATGTCTTTGTATCTTGTAGCATTTTCTTTCTATACCACCACAGAAAAATTACAACTCTAGTATAACTTGACAACCTGTTGTTATAACCTGTCCCCCTCTACATCCTTACAGTGACCCCAGCGACCTATACAAGAACTTTAATTCATGTTATCACCCATCTTAGGCTACTTTCACACTGGCGTTTTGGCTTTCCGTTTGTGAGATCCGTTCAGGGCTCTCGGAAGCGGTCCAAAACGGATCAGTTTTGCCCTAATGCATTCTGAATGGAAAAGGATCCGCTCAGAATGCATCAGTTTGCCTCCGATCAGTCTCCATCATATTCTCTGTTTGCCTTATTACTGGGCTTCACTACTGAAAACAATGAGAAATCTAAAAGGTATTTCATATGTTCCACAATTGTATGCATACATACAGGCTGTGCATGACCTGGGTGGGATTCAAATTTTTAACAATAGGTTTCCCATTTGCAATAAATTATTACTGCTGAATTGCAGCAATTAAAAGTCTGTCACCTCATTTTCACTTATTATGCCCATCAGCGAATACCTTGGGGTTTCCTCATTTTCACTCACTATGCCCATCAGCGAATACCTTGGGGTGTCTTCTTTCCAAAATGGGGTCACTTGTGGGGTAGTTATACTGCCCTGGCATTCTAGGGACCCAAATGTGTGGTAAGGAGTTTGAAATCAAATTCTGTAAAAACTGACCAGTGAAATCCGAAAGGTGCTCTTTGGAATATGGGCCCCTTTGCCCACCTAGGCTGCAAAAAAGTGTCACATGTGGTATCTCCGTATTCAGGAGAAGTTGGGGAATGTGTTTTGGGGTGTAATTTTACATATACCCATGCTGGGTGAGAGAAATATCTTGGCAAAAGACAACTTTTCCCATTTTTTTTATACAAATTTGGCATTTGACCAAGATATTTCTCTCACCCAGCATGGGTATATGTAAAATGACACCCCAAAACACATTCCCCAACTTCTTCTGAATACGGAGATACCACATGTGTGACACTTTTTTGCAGCCTAGGTGGGCAAAGGGGCCCATATTCCAAAGAGCACCTTTCGGATTTCACTGGTCAGTTTTTACAGAATTTGATTTCAAACTCCTTACCACACATTTGGGTCCCTAGAATGCCAGGGCAGTATAACTACCCCACAAGTGACCCCATTTTGGAAAGAAGACACCCCAAGGTATTCGCTGATGGGCATAGTGAGTTCATGGAAGTTTTTATTTTTTGTCACAAGTTAGTGGAATATGAGACTTTGTAAGAAAAAAAAAAATAATAAAATCATCATTTTCCACTAACTTGTGACAAAAAATAAAAAATTCTAGGAACTCGCCATGCCCCTCACAGAATACCTTGGGGTGTCTTCTTTCCAAAATGGGGTCACTTGTGGGGTAGTTATACTGCCCTGGCATTTTCCAGGGGCCCTAAAGTGTGGTAAGTAGGTAAATGACCTGTGAAATCCTAAAGGTGCTCTTTGGAATGTGGGCCCCTTTGCCCACCTAGGCTGCAAAAAAGTGTCACACATGTGGTATCTCCGTATTCAGGAGAAGTTGGGGAATGTGTTTTGGGGTGTCTTTTTAGATATACTCATGCTGGGTGAGAGAAATATCTTGGCAAAAGACAACTTTTCCCATTTTTTTATACAAAGTTGGCATTTGACCAAGATATTTATCTCACCCAGCATGGGTATATGTAAAATGACACCCCAAAACACATTCTCCAACTTCTCCTGAATACGGCGATACCACATGTGTGGCACTTTTTTGCAGCCTAGGTGGGCAAAGGGGCCCACATTCCTTTTATGAGGGCATTTTTAGACATTTGGATCCCAGACTTCTTCTCACGCTTTGGGGCCCCTAAAATGCCAGGGCAGTATAAATACCCCACAAGTGACCCCATTTTGGAAAGAAGACACCCCAAGGTATTCAATGAGGGGCATGGCGAGTTCATAGAAATTTTTTTTTTTTTTTGGCACAAGTTAGCGGAAATTGATTTTATTTATTTTTTTCTCACAAAGTCTCCCTTTCCGCTAACTTGGGACAAAAATTTCAATCTTTCATGGACTCAATATGCCCCTCACGGAATACCTGGGGGTGTCTTCTTTCCGAAATGGGGTCACATGTGGGGTATTTATACTGCCCTGGCATTCTAGGGGCCCTAAAGCGTGAGAAGAAGTCTGGAATATAAATGTCTAAAAAATTTTACGCATTTGGATTCCGTGAGGGGTATGGTGAGTTCATGTGAGATTTAATTTTTTGACACAAGTTAGTGGAATATGAGACTTTGTAAGAAAAAAATAATAATTTCCGCTAACTTGGGCCAAAAAAATGTCTGAATGGAGCCTTACAGGGGGGTGATCAATGACAGGGGGGTGATCAATGACAGGGGGGTGATCAATGACAGGGGGGTGATCAGGGAGTCTATATGGGGTGATCACCCCCCTGTCATTGATCACCCCCCTATAAGGCTCCATTCAGATGTCTGTATGTGTTTTGCGGATCCGATCCATGTATCCATGGATCCGTAAAAATCATACGGACATCTGAATGCAGCATGACAGGGGGGGTGATCAATGACAGGGGGGGTGATCAATGACAGGGGGGGTGATCAATGACAGGGGGGGTGATCAGGGAGTCTATATGGGGTGATCACCCCCCCGGAAGGCTCCAGGGAGACGCCTGTATGTGTTTTGCGGATCCGATCCATCTATCAGTGGATCCGTAAAAATCATGCGGACATCTGAATGGAGCTTTACAGGGGGGTGATCAATGACAGGGGGGTAATCAATGACAGGGGGGTGATCAGGGAGTCTATATGGGGTGATCAGGGGTGATCAAGGGTGATCAAGGGGTTAATAAGTGACAGGGGGGGGGGAGTGTAGTGTAGTGGTGCTTGGTGCAACATATTACTGAGCTACCTGTGTCCTCTGGTGGTCGATCCAAACAAAGGGGACCACCAGAGGACCAGGTAGCAGGTATATTAGACGCTGTTATCAAAACAGCGTTTAATATACCTGTTAGGGGTTAAAAAAAATCACATCTCCAGCCTGCCAGCGAACGATTGCCGCTGGCAGGCTGGAGATCCACTCTCTTACCTTCCGTTCCTGTGAGCGCGCGCGCCTGTGCGCGCGTTCACAGGAAATCTCGCGTCTCGCGAGATGACGCATATATGCATGACTCTGCGCAGCGCTGCCACCTCCGGAACGCGATCCTGCGTTAGGCGGTCCGGAGGTGGTTAAGCACCTGCACATTAGAAAAACCCTTGTGGGCATCTGCATTACAGCTTGTAATGTGGTATCAAGCAGCACAACACATACCTGCTGGAAGAAGAGGACTGACTGTGGTCAACAGCTTTACAGCTCCTCTTGTTCTTCCATCAGACCTACCATGTCCTGCTTTACTGTGCATGCGCACTAGTAGACACAACAGTGTTTTTTATGGCTAAGCATCAAACAGCATTTCACCAAGGGGGCATGAATTAAGTTGCATGGGGGCTAAAGGATTAGGACAGGAGGGCTTGGGCACTTTGAGACGAATTTACATAACAAATAAAGATCATTTCATGCTGCAAGCAGCTCATACAAATGCTAATAAAGGTAGAACACTGCCAGAAGCTTAAAGGGAACCTGTCAACATGAAAATGCAGAGCAATCTGCAGGTAATATGTTATAGAGCAGGAGGAGCTGAGCAGATATGTAGTTTTATGATAAAAGATTCAGTAAAACTTGTAATTTATTCTTTTAAATTCCTGCTCATTCTGGGCTTTGAAGTCAAGGAGGCGGTCCTATCTGTGATTGACAGCTGTCTATGTATGTACAGTCAGAGGAAAGGCTGTCCGTCCCTGATTGGTATTGGTATACTGTATACATTTATTTATGTATTATAAATGATGTTCATGCATTGTCATTACATTGATCTAACATTGGAGTATATTAAATCAGGCAGTAGTCATAGTTAGAATCAGGACCGCCTCCTTGACTTCAAAGCCCAGAATGAGCAGGAATTTTAATTCCTTATAGTTATACTGAATCTTTTCCCATAAAACTATATACCAATCTGCTCAGCTCCTCCCGCTCTATAAAATGGTGGCTGCAGCTCAAATACCATGTTCTACATGAAAGGTTCCCTTTAATAAGTGAAAATGACATGACAGACTTCCTGTAAAATAATATTCTACATATTAATGGGGACCACAAATATACAGTATATTTGTACAGTAATATTATATATTTAAAAACCCAGCTCTAACAAAGCCCCTGAAACTAAAAGCCACATCTCCAAACTATATTCTCATACTTAGTCAGGTCCATAAATATTGGGACATCGACACAATTCTAACATTTTTGGCTCTATACACCACCACAATGGATTTGAAATGAAACAAACAAGATGTGCTTTAACTGCAGACTGTCAGCTTTAATTTGAGGGTATTTACATCCAAACCAGGTGAACGGTGTAGGAATTACAACAGTTTGCATATGTGCCTCCTACTTGTTAAAGAACCAAAAGTAATGGGACAGAATAATAATTGTAAATCAAACTTTCACTTTTTAATACTTGGTTGCAAATCCTTTGCAGTCAATTACAGCCTGAAGTCTGGAATGCATAGACATCACCAGACACTGGGTTTCATCGCTGGTGATGCTCTGCCAGGCCTCTACTGCAACTGTCTTCAGTTCCTGCTTGTTCTTGGGGCATTTTCCCTTTAGTTTTGTCTTCAGCAAGTGAAATGCATGCTCAATTGGATTCAGGTCAGGTGATTGACTTGGCCATTGCATAACATTCCACTTCTTTCCCTTAAAAAACTCTTTGGTTGCTTTTGCAGTATGCTTTGGGCCATTGTCCATCTGCACTGTGAAGCGCCGTCCAATGAGTTCTGAAGCATTTGGCTGAATATGAGCAGATAATATTTCCCGAAACACTTCAGAATTCATCCTGCTGCTTTTGTCAGCAGTCACATTATCAATAAATACAAGAGAACCAGTTCCATTGGCAGCCATACATGCCCACGCCATGACACTACCACCAGCATGCTTCACTGATGAGGTGGTATGCTTAGGATCATGAGCAGTTCCTTTCCTTCTCCATACTCTTATCTTCCCATCACTCTGGTACAAGTTGATCTTGGTCTCATCTGTCCATAGGATGTTGTTCCAGAACTGAGAAGGCTTTTTTAGATGTCGTTTGGCAAACTCTAATCTGGCCTTCCTGTTTATGAGGCTCACCAATGGTTTATATCTTGTGGTGAACCCTCTGTATTCACTATGGTGAAGTCTTCTCTTGATTGTTGACTTTGACACACATACACCTACCTCCTGGAGAGTGTTCTTGTTCTGGCCAACTGTTGTGAAGGGTGTTTTCTTCACCAGGGAAATAATTATTCGGTCATCCACCACAGTTGTTTTCCGTGGTCTTCTGGGTCTTTTGGTGTTGCTGAGCTCACTGGTGCATTCCTTCTTTTTAAGAATGTTCCAAACAGTTGTTTTGGCCACGCCTAATGTTTTTGCTATCTCTCTGATGGGTTTGTGGTGTTTTTTCAGCCTAATGATGGCTTGCTTCACTGATAGTGACAGCTCTTTGGATCTCATCTTGAGAGTTGACAGCAACAGATTCCAAATGCAAATAGCACACTTGAAATGAACTCTGGACCTTTTATCTGCTTATTGTAATTGGGATAATGAGGGAATAACACACACCTGGCCATGGAACAGCCGAGAAGCCAATTGTCCCATTACTTTTGGTCCCTTAACAAGTGGGAGGCACATATGCAAACTGTTGTAATTCCTACACCGTTCACCTGATTTGGAAGTAGATACCTTCAAATTAAAGCTGACATTCTGCAGTTAAAGCACATCTTGTTCGTTTCATTTCAAATCCATTGTGGTGGTGTATAGAGCCAAAAATGTTAGAATTCGGTCGATGTCCCAATATTTATGGACCTGACTGTATATAGTGCTGCCACAGCATTCATAGGCAAGTGGTAGCTATAGGGGAAGCAGCTGCTTTGGGGCCCAAACTCACAAGGGGCCCCTACAGGAGTAGGACTAAAAGATTTTATTGTTAGGGCCCCCTCAACAGTATTTTTCCATGACATTAAATACAGTGACACGGTAGGAAAAGGACAGAGCGGCTGCCGGGCCTCATCTGAGAGAGCGATCTTGACTAGCAACAGGAGTGGGGTTGTGCGTTCAAAAATTTGCTGTGGGGCTCAGTCAGTTCTAGTTACGCCATTGTTCATAGGAATAGCATTACACAGCGCTCACAGAAATAGTGCCATAAGGATAATGACCCAGAAATAGTGGCAAAAATAACGTTAAATGTTATGTTTTTGGCAGGAATTCTTATCATCTATCCAGAGTTTATACCAAGCTAAATTGGGCACAGTTGACTTTATATCTGCCTATGAAGCTGCTAGAGATGAAATCAATAAATGGGTTTCAGAACAGACAAAAGGTCAGTATGTTACATATTTTATTTCGTATCTAATGTCAGGTTAATATTTTCAGGTTGGGAAGCATTTGTACATCAAACCTTGAAAATGAAATACCTATTGACCACTTTACCCAGCATGCCTTTCTAGTACTGGGCAGGGTCCTCATTACCCTCAAAACATGGCATGAATGCAACACTGTGCTAGAACATTGTTAAAACAAACCTGTCATATTGAAATGGGACCTGTTACCAGTGACCTCCCTAGCAAACTGTTTGCATAGACATATAGTTGTCGTTCACCTGATTAAAAAGCTAATTTTCTTTTGTTGATCTGAGGCTCCATTCTCAAGTTATAATACTTTTTCCTAATATGCAAATTAGGCGTTTGGTGCAATGAGGATGTCACCATTGCTCTCACTGCACTCCTATCTGTGGCCAGCCCCTCCCTGGCTGCTTTGATTGACAGGGCCAGGCAGTGGCAAAGCAGTGTGGGAGGAGTGGATATTTTAGTAGGGCATGGCATAGTTACTTAACCTCTTCAGGACACAGGGCGTACCGGTACGCCCTGATGTCCTGGTACTTAAGGAAACAGGGCGTACGGGTACGTCCTGTGTATTTCCGAATACCGGCGGGCGGTGATCGGAACAAGGTGCCTGCTGAAATTATTGAGCAGGCACCTTGGCTAAATGCGAGGGGGGGTCCCGTGACCCCCTGTGTCTGCGATCGCCGCAAACCGCAGGTCAATTCAGACCTGCGGTTTAACCTATTGCGGCGGGCGGCGGTGCCATCGGGTCCCCATGCGGCTGTAGGGGGGACCTGATGGCAGGAAAGGCAGCGCAATGCCTTCCTGAGGCATCTGCGCTGCCTTCCGGTGACGAGCCTGTGAGATCCAGCCCCCTGGATCTCACAGGCCGGAAGCTGTATGAGTAATACTCACTGTATTACTCATACAGCCAATGCATTCCAATACAGAAGTATTGGAATGCATTGTAAAGGATTAGACCCTCAAAAGTTGAAGTCCCAAAGTGGGAAAAAAAATTAAGTGAAAAAAGAAAATAAAAAATAAAGTTTTCCCCCCAAAAAATTAAAAGTTTCAAGTAAAAATAAACAAAAACGTCATTTTCCCCAAATAAAGTTAAAAAAAAAGGTAAAAAATAGGGGGGGGGGGGAAAGTATACATATTAGGTATTGCCGCGTCCGTATCGACTGGCTCTATAAAAATATTACATGACATAACCCCTCAGGTGAACACCGTAAAAAATAAAAACTGTGCTAAATTTTTTGTCACCTTACATCACAAAAAGTGTACTAGCAAGCGATCAACAAGTCATATGTATCCCAAAATAGTGCCAATCAAACCGTCAGCTCATCCCGCAAAAAATGAGACCCTACTTACGATAATCTCCCAAAAACTGAAAAAACTATGGCTCTCAGAATATGGAGACACTAAAACATGATTTTTTTTTTTGTTTCAAAAATGATATTATTGTGTAAAACTTACATAAATAAAAAATAAGTATACATATTAGGTATCGACGCATCCGTGACAACCTGCTCTATAAAAATACCACATGATCTAACCTGTCAGATGAATGTTGCAAATAACAAAAAAAGAAAACGGTGCCAAAACAGCTATTTCTTGTTACCTTGCATCCACAAAAAGTGTAATATAGAGCAACCAAAAATCATATGTACCCTAAACTAGTACCAACAAAACTTCCACCCTATCCCGTAGTTTCTAAAATGGGGTCACTTTTTTGGAGTTTCTACTCTAGGGGTGCATCAGAGGGGCTTCAAATGGGACATGGTGTCAAAAAACCAGTCCAGCAAAATCTGCCTTCCAAAAACCGTATGGCATTCCTTTCCTTCTGCGCCCTGCCGTGTGCCCGTACAGCAGTTTACGACCACCTATGGGGTGTTTCTGTAAACTAAAGAATCAGAGCCATAAATATTGAGTTTTGTTTGGCTGTTAACCCTTGCTTTGTAACTGGAAAAAAATTATTAAAATGGAAAATCTGCCAAAAAAGTGAAATTTTGAAATTGTATCTCTATTTTCCATTAATTCTTGTGGAACACCTAAAGGGTTAACGACGTTTGTAAAATCAGTTTAGAATACCTTGAGGGGTGTAGTTTCTTAGATGGGGTCATTTTTGGGTGGTTTCTATTATGTAAGCCTCACAAAGTTACTTCAGACCTGAACTGGTCCTTTAAAAAGTTGTTTTTTGAAAATTTCTGAGAAATTTCAAGATTTGCTTCTAAACTTCTAAGCCTTGTAACGTCCCCCAAAAATAAAATGTCATTCCCAAAATGATCCTAACATGAAGTAGACATATGGGGAATGTAAAGTAATAACTATTTTTGTAGGTATTACTATGTATTATAGAAGTAGAGAAATTGAAACTTGGAAATTTGCAAATTTCTGAAAAATTTGGGCAAATTTTTTATTTTTTTATAAATAAAAATTCATTTTTTTTTACTCCATTTTACCAGTGTCATGAAGTACAATATGTGACGAAAAAACTATCTTAGAATGGCCTGGATAAGTCAAAGCGTTTTAAAGTTAACACCACTTAAAGTGACACTGGTCAGATTTGCAAAAAATGGCCTGATCCTTAAGGTGAAATAAGGCTGTGTCCTGAAGGGGTTAATATTGTCATGTTTAGTGTGTTGCAGTAAAACATTCCCCATATCAGTAAAGCTAGGGCAATTGTCACAAGGCAGGATGAACAATACCTGTAAAAAGAGTTTCCGGGATTTTATATTGAGGACCTATCCTAAATGAATGGGATCAGTACTGCAGCCACCAGACACAGTGTACATAGTGCTAATGAATTGGAGTCTATGAGAGAAGCAATCTAATAATTGCTTGTAATAGTTCTCTAGGGGAACTATGAAAAAAAAAGTGTAAAGAAAAAAAAAGTTTTTAAAAGTATAACAAAATATAAAAATTTAAATCATCCCCCCTTTTCTCAAAAATTTAAATAAAAATACATAAACCATCCAAAAAATAAACATCATGGATATCGCCACATGCGAAAACACCCATACTATAAAATATAAAAATATATCCTTATCCCATAGCTGGCTAACAGCAGAAAATAAAAAAATGTCAAAATGGCCGATTCGCTGGCTTTTGACCACTTCCGCTCCCACAAAAAATGGAATAAAAAGAGATTAAAAAGTCATACACACCCCGAAATGGTATCAATGAAAAGTACAGATTACCCTGCAAAAAATGAGCTCAGCACAGCACCGTACACATAAAAATAAAATAGTTAGGCTACTTTCAAATCTGTGGCACGGAGATCCAGCTGCCTGAAAATAGCCTTATGGGGATAAGAATATGGTGATGCAAGAATTATTTTTTTTTTTCAGCATTAAAACTATAACTATAAATATGTGGTATTGTTGTATTCGTACTGACCCAGAGAATGAAAGTAATAGGTCAGTTTTACTGCATAAAAATACACTGTAAAAACAAAACTTAAAAAGTTGTGGCAGAATTGTTATTTTTATAATTCCACCCCATACGGATTTTTTTTCTTGATTCCCACTACATTGTGTGCAACGGTAAATAGTGCCAATAGAAAGTACAACTTATCCCGCAAAAAAACGTCCCAGCTATGTGAATGGAAAAATAAAAAAGTTATGGCTTTGGGAAGGCTGGTAGAAAAAAAGACAATGAGAAATGGAAAATGTCCTGTCATTAAAGGGTTAAGCCTTCATATTTCAGGCTTTTTAGAACATAGACATATAGGCCTGGTCTTCTTTGATAGCTGTTGATCTCAACTTTAAAACAAAATCAGCATTATCTCCTCTACATTGGGAGATATAGCTTTTAAAAATCAGGTCAGGAATGACAGTAGCTGACAGTGAAAGCAGGTGATTCTGGCCTTGTTTCAAAGCTTAGAGATACATGTCGTAGTTTTATTCTGGCCGTCTCTCGGCATGTTTGCCGTGCTGCCGCCGGATCTCCGGCCCGCCCCCATTATAGACAATGGGGCCAGAGCGGACCTCCTGCGGCACTTGTGCACTAGCAGCAGCACGGATCCGGCAGGCAGTTCACCTGCCAGAACAGCCTGCCAGAGAAGGCTGCCGCTAGTGTGAAAGTAGCCTTATTTATGCCACACAGAAAACACTGTAAAAATAAATCCCACAATTGTTAACATTGCTGTTTGTTTTATCTTCCCGATAAAAATAAAATAATAAAAGTTAATTAATACACTGTATGTACCCCAAAATGGTTAGAAAACTACAATTAGTCCCTCACAATTCAAGGTCTCATATAGCTAAATTGAAGAAAAAATAAAGTTATGACCGCTGGAACACAGAGGGGGGAAATGTTACTGGTCCTTAAAGGGGTTGTCTCACTTCCGCAAATGGCATTTATCATGTAGAGAAAGTTAATACAAGGCACTTACTAATATATTGTGATTGTCCATATTGCTTCCTTTTCTGGCTTGATCCATTTTCCATTGCATTTTGCGCTGTTCTTTTCCAGGGGTTACTGCCACCCTGTAATCCAGCAGGGGTAGCCTGTGCTTGCACACCATAGGAAGTGAGACAACCCCTTTAAAGCGAAACTGTCACCAGTTTTCTGCTGCCCTCACAGCTGCTAACAGCTCCAGCGCATGCCAATGAGTCCCCATATTCATGAGCTCACAGCCGTCCACCTGCCTCTGATAGATAGTTTATTTCCAAATAAATCAGCAGCAGGTGGGCGGGGAGAACCGTGAGCTCATGAATATTTGGGACTCATCATTATGCACTGGAGCTGTTTTTTTACAATAGTCAAAAAAAGAAAGTGATCCAGCATTTTCCTAAGGGCATCTGTCACTTGTTTATGTTGCCCTTAGGACACCATAAAACTGGTGACAGATTCCTTTTAAGTAATGTCATGGGGATGTTAGTTATGTCACTTGCAGGTTAACTTTAGTTACCAGAGTTGTGTGCCAACTAGATTTGCATTTAGACAAGGGACATTTTCGGGAGGGTTTATCCAATTTTAATGACTGTGGGGGGGCTAAAGGGAACCTGTCATGTTGAATGTAGCAGGAGGAGCTGAGCAGATGGATATATACTGTAGTTTTATAAAAAAAAAAGACTTGTAACACTTGTATTTTATTTATTATTTTATTACACTTGTATTTTATTTATTTATATCTCTGCACATTCTGGGCTTTGACATCAAGGAGGTCCTATCTGTGACTGACAGCCCTCCCTCTATGACTGTGTATACAGAGATAGCTGTCAGTCACTGATACTGTAGGACCGCCTCCTGGACTTCAAAGCCCAGAATGAGCAGGAGTTTAAATGATTGAAATACAAGTTTTACAGAATATTTCCCTATAAAACTATATATCAATCTGCTCAGCTCCTCCTGCTCTTTATCATTCTGCCCACAGATTAATTCACATTTTCATGGTGACAAGTTTCTTTTAAATGAGAGGTTTGGTACTCAACAGTTCCAGTACAAATTTACTATGCTGAAACACGCCTAAATTAGGTTAGTTGCACTGCTATCTGCCACTTCGTCCCTCTGATGCCAGGCCTAAAATTGTGGGCATGGTGTGGGCGGGGAAGGACAGGTAGGCCTGTCTCATTCACCATTTTCTATGCCTGTTTTAGGCGTAGAAAAAGGTCTAAATGTAAGACCGCTCAGAAGCGGTCTTACATTTAGAACTGGTGCTGGATGCGCTGAAGTTATGGAGATGCCTGCGCCTCTTCATAACTTGGGCTGATCCACTGCCAGTTTAGGGCTTTTATCAAAACCGGCGTCTAATATAAATTAATAAATGTGCCCCTAAGTCTATACATGAGCATCCACAGTATCAAATATGACACAAATCATAGCAAAGAAACATGCAATAGCATTATAAAAAACAATGGTTCTACATTCTCGATGGTGCAGTCAATTTGGGAACATATTTTTAGCAGGATGGTTTGATATTGTGGATATTGATCATAAAACCCTCTCATATAATTAATTAATAACACATTTAGTAAGAGTAGCAAGCTAAGATCTTAAAAATGCTGATAAATTGAAACACAAATTTGAATAAGATAAACTGAAATAAGAAATAATTATTTAAATAATAATTTTTCATTTTGCTAGAAATGTGCTTTATTTATAAGAGTAGACAAACCCTTTTCTGGGAATATTAACTATCAAGGGAAGGTCCCTAGCCTGCATCAACTCAACATAGGTCACTACTGCCTGCGGTGACACATGTGCCCATGACCATACCCTGGTCTGAAGAAAACAAGCTGTGGACTGGAAGATGGGGGAACGAGAGCCAGAGTGCAGGACTGCAGCGGTGGGGAGCAGGTAAGTATGAATCTTTCAGGTGGCATGCTGATAGTTAATATACCCAGAAAACACCTTTTGAGGCCTCTTTCACACGGTCAGTATTTGGTCAGTAATTTTGCATCAGTATTTGTAAGCCAAACCAAGAGTGGGTCCACCACACAGAAGAAGCACAAATATTTATATTGCACCTTTTCTCTGTAGGTTCCACTCCTGTTTGGCTTACAAATACTGACCGTGTGAAACAGGCCTAGGTCTTGATATTATAGGATAGCTTTCTGTTAACTACCCAATTTACTGTGTTTTATAGGAAAAATTCCAGAAGTACTATCTCAGGGATCCGTCAATAGAACAACCAATTTAGTGGTAGTGAATGCCATATATTTTAAAGGTGTCTGGGCTGAGAAATTTAACCCTAAGCATACCATGGAAGTACCATTTAGATTAAATAAGGTAACATTTTAAATGAATTCTATGAATTTTTTTTTGCATATAAATTGTTAAAATGTCAACAACAAAATTAAGTAAAAAAATGTATTCTATTGATAAGTTAAAAGGGTTGTCTCACTTCAGCAGTCACTTCATTGTCCATATTGCTTCGTTTGCTGGCTGGATCCGTTTTTCCATCGCATTATACACTGCTCGTTTCCACCAGAGAGGCCAGCGCTTTTTCCTATAGTGTGCAAGCATGACCACCGCTGATAGACTGCAGGGTGGTCGTAACCATGGAAACTAGCAATGTGTAATGTGATGGAAAAATGAATCCAGCCAGCAAACGAAGCAATATGAATAATCACAATACATTAGTAAGTGGCTTGTATTAACTTTATTTACCTGATAAATGCCATTTGCTAAAGTGAGACAACCCCTTTAACTAGTGAGAAGTGAGACAACCCCTTTAACTATTTTGTTCCAAAAAATGCACAACTTTTCTTTGGGTATATATTTTTATTTTAGTTTTTACACATCCTCAAGATGCTGCACAATCCTGCAAGTACAACTATGTAGTCATTTTCTGTATGTGTAGAACTAAAAAAAAAAAAAATTTGATCAGTAGAACTGTCTTGATCATCCACCTAGGAGGGTATTACTGGTGAAGTAACAGAACTGTGCAGTAAAGAATTTATGCAACTAGTATATTAGGTAAATATCTGGATCATTTGTCCTGGTTTGTTCAAAGCTATCCCAATAATAGCCCTGTGAAAATCAGATGAATGGAAGTGATTTTAATAGAAATTTCTGCAACAAAATCTGCAGCATGTGAAGGCACCCTTAGGCCACTTTCACGTGGTCAATGTTTGGTGAGTATTTTGTGCCCTTATTTGTAGACCTAAACCAGGGCTGGGTCAAAACACAGAAAAGACACACAGCTTTACATTATACTTTCGCTCTACAAGATTCCTCCTGGTTTTGGCCTACAAATACTGACCATGTGAGAGTGGCCTTAGGGCTTTAGAGCATCTTTTCATATACAGATACTGTATCTGAAAACTTTCTGAAATCTGATCTGATGTGAATACTAATTTGTCTGTAAATCACAATGACTGTAGCATGTAAGTAGAGTCTGTTAGGGACCTATTACACCTAGAGATTCTGCAGGCGATTCTCAGGAGGAAAGCATTCCTTCCCGGCAATTGCCTGCTCGGTAGCAGAGGAGACCGCTGCTATTACATGCAGCGATCTCCTCCTCAGTATGGGGACAAGTTATCACTAATGTCATCACTTGTCTCCATACAGAATCAATGTTTGCCAGCAGGGGAGTGCTGATTCACACGGCACGATCTGCAGCCGGCAAATGATTATTTTTAAACATTATGTAGGACTCCATTTATTCGATGAACCAGTGTTTGCTCGTTCAGTGGGTAATTGGCGGGAGTATTACTGTCACTACCAGAGCTTTGGGACGTTCTCACAGCTCTGTTTCTCCACCCCTGTGATGATGTCACTACTAGAGCTTGGAGGAGTTCTCACTGCTCTGTTTCTCCGCCCCTGTGATGAGGTTTTTACTTTCTGTTTCCTTCCTCCCAGCTGTTCCTCCTGCATTTGATTTCCCTGCCTTTAAATCACCCCTCCTCCTTTTGTAGGGTGTGGATTATATTTCTCATTTGAGTTGTAGCTCTTGCTTGAGTATCTTCACTTGTAAGCTATCATTTCACTGGACCTGTGTTCTGCTGCAGCAAGTACTCCGGATATTGCCAGCTGTCTTTGGATCCGTCTTCTTTGCTGCTGCAGCTCCTTCAGCTAAGTGTGCAGACATTGGAGTGTATCTGTTTATTTTCTGACTGGATCTGAGGCGACCACGGTTCCCTCCATATACTGAGCAGGGCACCGGTGGCCGTGCCCCTTCCACTATTGTAGGGGTTACAGTGGTCATCAGTCTTAGGTACGCGGGCATGCCTCGTTCCACCATTTGGATCCGGGCATGTGCTTTAGCAGCATAGGGAGAGCTTTGAGGGTCTGACAGGGGTCACCCTTTTCCTCCCTAGTTTGGGCCCGGTCAGTAGCTCTATTTACTGTGTATGCTCTTGTTGCTCACATACAGCCGTGACATTATAATCCACCAAAACCGTCCTTTTTGACATGGATCCGCTTTCTGGCCTGGTTGACCGCATGCAGGGTCTTTCTTTGGAGGTAGAGGATCTCCGTCAATCTATGACTCGGCTTCAAGCATTGGGCTCTGCTCCGGCCCATGGAGTCTGTTGCGAGCCAAAGGTCTCACTTCCGGAAACGTTCTCCGGGGGCAGTGAGAATTTAGTTCGCTTCAGAGAGGCATGCAAACTCCATTTTTGCTTGTGTCCCCACTCCTCTGGTAATGAGGAGCAGAGGGTGAGGATTGTCATCTCCCTGCTCAGGGGTAATGCTCAGACTTGGGCTTTTTCGCTGCCATCAGGGGATCCCTCCCTTCGATCCGTGGAAAGATTTTTTGTGGCCCTGGGGCAGATATGATGACCCGGATCGTGTTGCTCTGGCCGAATCTAACTTAAGTTTTTTATGCCAGAACAAACTGTCTGCGGAGCTTTATTGTTCTGAATTTCGGAGATGGGCAGCTGATTCAGGTTGGAATGATGCTGCACTCCGGAGTCAGTTCTGTCGTGGTCTCTCAGAGAGATTGAAAGATGCGTTTGCTTTCCATGAGAGACCAACGTCCTTAGAGTCTGCCATGTCTTTGGCGGTACGCCTTGACAGGCGTCTAAGAGAAAGAAACGAGACCTCTCTGTCCAGCCATTGTCAGTCTAGGGGCAGTGGTGCGAACTCATTCAGTGTGCAAGGGCCTCATCCTGTCTCGCTCCCCTCTGAGGAGGAGCCCATGCAGCTAGGTCGACTTGCCCCTGATAAAAGAGGATTTAGTCCTCAGAGTATGGTGTGTTTTTGTTGTGGGGGCATAGGTCATTTGGCAAATGTTTGTCCGTCTAGGAGATTCTTGAACTGTACTAAGAGCGATAATAAGAGAAAAACCTCAAAAGGTAAATCATCAAATTCTGCTTCATCTGCTACTTTGGGCAAAGTTGATGTAGGAATTGATGCTTTTCCTCTGACCTGCAGTTCCCGTTTTCTCCTGTCTGCCAGGGTGGCGCTAGAGAGCAAAGTAATTTCTTGTGAGATTTTTGTCGATAGTGGAGCGGCCGTCAATCTTATTGACACTCAATTTGTAGCCATGCATGGTTTTCAGGTTTGCACATTAGAAAAGGATATACCTGTTTTTGCTATTGACTCTGCTCCACTCTCACAGAGATCGCTGAAGGGCATTGTTCACAATATCCGGCTAGCTGTAGGTGACACTTATGTGGAGGATATATCTTGTTTTGTCCTTAACGGATTGCCTTCTCCTCTAGTTTTGGGGTTACCCTGGCTCACTAGACATAACCCCACTATTGATTGGCAAGGAAGGCAAATAAATGAGTGGAGTGACTTTTGTAGAGAGAATTGTCTCACAGCGACTTTTGCAGAGGTGTCTACTAAAACTGTGCCATCATTTCTCTCTGATTTCTCGGACGTGTTTTCCGAGAGCGGTGTTCAGGAGCTACCTCCTCTCCGGGAGTTTGACTGTCCCATTAACCTCATTCCCGGCGCCAAGCTGCCAAAAGCACGCCTCTACAATCTCTCACAACTGGAAAGAATCGCAATGCGAACCTATATCTCCGAGAGTCTCGATAAGGGGCATATTCGTCCCTCAAAATCATCTGTTGCCGCAGGTTTTTTTTTTTGTTAAAAAAAAAAGATGGCTCTCTGAGACCTTGCCTAGATTTTAGGGAGCTGAACCGTATCACGATTCGCGATCCCTATCCCCTTCCTCTGATCCCGGACCTCTTCAACCAAATTGTTGGGGCCAAGGTTTTTTCCAAATTGGATTTGAGAGGCGCGTACAACCTGGTCAGGGTCAGACAGGGGGATGAATGGAAAACGGCCTTTAATACCCCTAACGGGCATTTCGAGAATCTCGTTATGCCTTTCGGCCTGATGAATGCTCCGGCCGTCTTTCAGCATTTTGTTAATAGTATTTTCTACCATTTAATGGGGAAATTTGTATTGGTGTATCTTGATAATATTTTGATTTTTTCCCCTGATGTTCAGACCCATCAGGATCATCTTTTTCAGGTTCTGCAGATTCTGCGGGAAAATTAATTGTACGCCAAGCTGGAGAAATGTCTTTTTATGGTATCGGAGATTCAATTTCTGGGTTTACTCCTCTCTGCTTCTGGCTTTCGCATGGATCCGGAGAAGGTCCGTGCTGTACTTGAGTGGGAGCTTCCTGAGAATCAGGAGGCATTGATGCGCTTTCTGGGTTTTGCGAACTATTACAGAAAGTTAATTTTGAATTATTCCTCTGTTGTCAAACCCCTCACTGACATGACAAAAAAGGGGGCGGATTTTTCCTCTTGGTCGGAGGAGGCGCTTGCAGCTTTTTCTAAGATTAAAGAGAGTTTTGCGTCTGCTCCCGTCTTGGTGCATCCCGATGTTTCCTTACCTTTTATTGTTGAGGTGGATGCTTCCGAGGTGGGTGTGGGTGCGGTTTTGTCCCAGGGCCCTTCTCCTGCCAAATGGCGACCCTGTGCCTTTTTCTCTAAAAAACTCCCCCCGGCAGAGAAAAACTATGATGTGGGAGATAGGGAGTTGTTGGCCATCAAGTTGGCTTTCGAGGAATGGCGCCATTGGTTGGAGGGGGCCAGGCACCCTATCACCATTTTTACCGACCATAAGAATCTGGCATACTTGGAGTCGGCCAGGTGTATGAATCCGAGGCAGGCCAGATGGTCTCTGTTCTTCTCCAGATTCAATTTTGTTGTTACATTCCGCCCTGGGATCAAAAATGTGAAGGCTGATGCTCTCTCTCGCTGTTTTCCGGGAGGAGGAAACTCCGAGGACCCAGGTCCCATTTTGGCGGAGGGGGTAGTTGTTTCTGCTCTATATTCTGATTTGGAGGCCGAGGTCCAGGCTGCCCAGACTGAGGCACCTGCCCGTTGTCCTTCTGGGAAGTTGTTTGTGCCTCCTGAGCTACGTCACAAACTCTTCAAGGAGCATCATGATACTGTTCTTCCTGGAAATTGGGTCCCAAGTTTATTGGGCCTTATAAAATCTTGTCAGTCATCAATCCTGTTGCCTTCCGTCTTGATCTTCCACGGGTTTGGAAGATACATAATGTATTTCACAGATCTCTCTTAAAACCATATGTCCAGCCCACGGTACCCTCCTCTTTGCCTCCTCCTCCGATTTTGGTTGATGGCAATCTGGAGTTTGAGGTTTCCAGAATTGTGGACTCTCGCATTGTCCGCGGTTCTCTTCAGTACCTCGTTCATTGGAAGGGTTATGGTCCTGAGGAGAGGATGTGGGTTCCGATGTCGGACATTAAAGCCACTCGCCTCATCAGGGCATTTCATAGGGCTCATCCTGAGAAGGTGGGTCCTGGGTGTCCGGAGTCCACCCGTAGAGGGGGGGGTACTGTCACTACCAGAGCTTTGAGACGTTCTCACAGCTCTGTTTCTCCACCCCTGTGATGATGTCACTACTAGAGCTTGGAGGAGTTCTCACTGCTCTGTTTCTCCGCCCCTGTGATGAGGTTTTTACTTTCTGTTTCCTTCCTCCCAGCTGTTCCTCCTGTGTTTGATTTCCCTGCCTTTAAATCACCCCTCCTCCTTTTGTAGGGTGTGGATTATATTTCTCATTTGAGTTGTAGCTCTTGCTTGAGTATCTTCACTTGTAAGCTATCATTTCACTGGACCTGTGTTCTGCTGCAGCAAGTACTCCGGATATTGCCAGCTGTCTTTGGATCCGTCTTCTCTGCTGCTGCAGCTCCTTCAGCTAAGTGTGCAGACATTGTAGTGTATCTGTTTATTTTCTGACTGGATCTGAGGCGACCACGGTTCCCTCCATATACTGAGCAGGGTACCGGTGGCCGTGCCCCTTCCACTATTGTAGGGGTTACAGTGGTCATCAGTCTTAGGTACGCGGGCATGCCTCGTTCCACCATTTGGATCCGGGCATGTGCTTTAGCAGCATAGGGAGAGCTTTGAGGGTCTGACAGGGGTCACCCTTTATCCTCCCTAGTTTGGGTCCGGTCAGTAGCTCTATTTACTGTGTATGCTCTTGTTGACAATTACACTGCCAGATCATAGCTAATGAGCGTTCATACAAACGCTGCAGGTGTAATAGGGCCTTAAGATATCTGAAAGACATAAGCAGATAAAGTCTATGCAGCTCCCCCACACTCTGGAAGATGCCTGGAAAATAGATTAATCATAGATTAAGACT
This sequence comes from Bufo bufo, assembly GCF_905171765.1. Lineage (NCBI taxonomy): Eukaryota > Metazoa > Chordata > Amphibia > Anura > Bufonidae > Bufo > Bufo bufo. The sequence continues at coordinate 364,652,743 of NC_053393.1, forward strand.
CTGTAAAGAGTTGAAACACATCAGATTGGTGTTTGTCCATGACGCCTGAACTTTGATCTTATTTCATACAATAAATTTGGATTTGCTAATGGGAGTACATTGGATGAGGTTCTATCCTAAAACAATACATGTGTAAAAGGCTAACTCAGGCCAAATGTATAATCTATAGGGTCCTTTTACAAGGGCAGGTAATGAGTTGATATTGACTATATAGCATGTAGTTAATAAAAAAATAATGGATGCGCACACATATAAGCAGTAAAACTGAGAAATGGGGATCATTTTAAAATCAAGTGGTACTATACCTACTATTGAGATCAATGGAAGCTTTTAGCGCACATTTTGATCAAACTTGTGTCGGGCCCATCCACCAAGCGTCAAGGTGGCTTCCGCGGATGGGTCCCTATCACTAATACACCGCCTCTCTTGGACTTATCCAAGTCCACATTATCAGGGCAGTGAAGGAACCAGCTACATTTGTACTTAGCTCAGAAGCCTCAGGCAGATGGGCGTATGCTCAGTCTAAAAGAGGCGCCACCCTCAGACAAATATTACAAGAAAATTTAGACTGGCAATTTAGTATGCCAGTCTAAATTTTCTTCTAATATATAGCATGTAGATCAGATAATTGGCTGAAAAAACAGCTGTCTGAATGATTGGATAGTTCATATGGCTGTTTATTTACATTATTGCTGGTAGACGTCTGCTGGCCTTTTACATGGGCCAATAACAGCAAGGAATGTTCTTTTCTGCCAGTAATCAGTCCATGAAGAGGGACCATAACCCGTTAAACCACTGTGCTGTAATACTATGTCACTAGTAAGCCTAGGCAGCTGCTGAGTGGGGTTGGTTTGGAGCTGGGCAATTGTAATGACCGGCGTCACGCAAAGGGAGGGAAATGGGAAGGCCCTGTCCAAGTGAGAGGGAAAGGTGGTGACCCCTGACTCACCTTGCGGCTGGCACCTGACTGCCCTGACGTCCCTAGACGGGTTCCTCACCCATACGCCGATCACGTGCCTAAACCCTGGCTTTCCCTAAGATAAGCCCTATGTAGTGAACGGGGCGGTGGGATCACTAGTCCGCACCACTGACACTAAAAGGAAAACACCAAGGAGAGGACAGACAATACAGACAAACATATAATCCCAGGTGGGCGACAACAGCAGACCACAAAGGCCCAACAGGGATCCGGAGGGTAACGTTCTGGAACAACAACCAGGGAACACAGCTACACAGCTCCAGTGGGTCAGTATAGAAGTCCAGGCAGAAAGCTCTATATCTGGCAACCAGAGAAGTGAGAGAGGGAAATATAAGGAGGTTAGGAGTGCTGGACAAGAAACAGCTGAGGAGAAGAAGCTACGGATCCCTGAGTGAGCCAAAAAGGGTTGCAAGGCAAACCCAGAAAGCTACCATTAAGACACAGCACTATCTTTGTACATAGAACGCACAGCCACCAGCTGTGACTTCCTGACCCCGGGTATAACTGAGTCAGACGTGGCTCTTGACACCCTCGTGACAGTGCCCCCCTTCCACGAGGGGCCTCCGGACACTCAGGACTAGGTCTCTCAGGATGAGAGGCATGAAAAACCCGAACTAACCTGTCGGCATTTACCTCAGACGCTGGAACCCACATTCTTTCCTCGGGACCGTAACCCCTCCAATGCACCAGATATTGAAGAGAACGGCGGACCCGACGAGAATCAACAATTTTGGATATTTGAAACTCTAGATTACCATCCACAATAACAGGAGGGGGTGGCAGCGGTGATGGTTCTAGAGGTGGAACATACTTTTTGAGTAACGACTTATGGAAGACGTTATGAATTTTAAAAGTCTGAGGTAGCTCCAGGCGAAAAGCCACAGGGTTAATGATGGCTACTATTTTGTAAGGACCAATAAACCTAGGACCCAGTTTCCAAGAGGGAACCTTTAATTTAATATTCCTAGTAGATAACTACACACAGTCATTCACTCCTAGGTCCGGACCTGGCGACCGTCTCTTATCAGCCATGCATTTATATTTACCTCCCATATTTTTCAAGTTAGCTTGCACTTTCTGCCATACAGATGAAAGAGATGACGAAAACCGTTCCTCTTTGGGAACCCCAGAAGACCCCCCCTCTTTGAAAGTACAGAATTGGGATGAAAACCATATGCACCAAGAAATGGTGACTTGCCAGTAGATTCCTGACGGCGATTATTTATGGCAAACTCGGCTAACGGTAAATATGATGACCACACCTTTTGGTTTTCAGACACAAAACATCTTGGATATGTCTCAAGGTTTTGGTTGGTATGCTCAGTCTGTCCATTCGACTGAGGATGGAAAGCTGAGGAAAAGGACAAGTGTACCCCCAAACGGGAACAAAAAGCTTTCCAAAATTTAGAAATAAACTGGGACCCCGTGAAGCTTCACGATTTCACTGATGAATACCTGAGTAAGAGTCTTAGCATTAGGTAGTGCGGGTAACGCAATGAAGTGTACCATTTTGCTAAACCTGTCCACTACTACCAAGATAACTGTTTTACCTGCAGACAAAGGTAAGTCAGTGATAAAATCCATTGACAGAAGTGTCCATGGCCTATTGGGAATAACAAGTGGCAATAAAGAGCCTGCAGGACGTGTATGAGAGACTTTTGCGCGCACAAGTAGAACAAGAAGACACAAAATCCATTACATCCTGACGCAACCTTGGCCACCAAAAACGACGAGACAATAGCTCCAAGGTTGCTTTACTACCCGGGTGCCCAGCAAGTGCCGAATTATGATGTTCCTTTAATAATTCGAGACACAGGTTTAACGGTACAAACAATTTCTCTGAGGGGCAAGAGACCGGGGCGTCCCCCTGGGCCTCTAACACATTCCCCTCCAGAACAGAGTGTACCGCAGAGACAACCACTCCTCTTTGTAGAATGGGTACCGGATCACTCACATTACCCCCTCCAGGGAAAACAACGAGATAATGCATCTGCCTTGGTATTTTTTGCCCCAGGACGATAGGTAATAACAAAGTTAAACCTGGTAAAAAATAGCGACCACCTAGCTTGTCTAGGGGTGAGACGCTTAGCTGACTCGAGGTACAGAATTTTTTTGTGGTCCGTAATCACAGTGATGGGGTGGATTGCCCCCTCTAAAAAGTGACGCCATTCTTCAAACGCAAGTTTAATAGCTAATAGTTCCCTATTGCCAATATCATAGTTCTTCTCTGCTGCAGATAGTTTTTTAGAAAAGAAAGCACAAGGACGCCATTTGCCAGGAGACGGACCCTGAGACAGCACAGCCCCCACTCCCACCTCTGACGCATCTACTTCAACAATAAAAGGCTGGGAGACATCAGGTTGGATTTGTACAGGTGCCGAGGTAAACCTCTCTTTTAGACAGGAAAAAGCAATTTTAGCGGCGTCAGACCATTTAGAAAAATCAGTCCCCTTCCTAGTCATGTCAGTAAGGGGTTTTACAATCACCGAATTATTTTTAATGAACTTCCTATAGAAATTTGCGAAGCCCAAGAACCGTTGCAGTGCTTTGAGGTTCTCAGGAAGATCCCAATCTAAAATTGCCTGGACCTTTCTAGGATCCATACGGAAACCTGAAGCAGATAATAAATACCCTTGGAACTGTATTTCCTGAACGGCGAAGACACACTTTTAAATTTTAGCATATAATTTATTCGTCCGTAGGACCTGCAGCACCTGTCTGACATGCACCTCATGTGTTTTCAGATCAGACGAATAAATTAAAATATCATCTAGATATATCACCACAAACCTGCCGATAAGATGACTAAAAATGTCATTAACGAAATGTTGGAAGACAGCAGGAGCATTGGTCAGACCGAAAGGCATGACTAGATTTTCATAATGCCCCTCAGGGGTGTTAAAAGCTGTCTTCCACTCATCCCCTTCCTTGATACGAATCAGATTGTAGGCCCCCCTAAGATCAAGTTTGGAGAACCACCTAGCACCCGCAATCTGATTAAACAGGTCAGGAATGAGAGGAAGAGGGTATGGGTCTCGGATGGTTATCCGGTTTAATTCGCGAAAATCTAGGCAAGGACGCAGGCCCCCATCTTTCTTTTTAACGAAGAAAAACCCTGCAGCCACGGGTGAAGAAGAGGGTCTGATGTGTCCCTTAGCCAAGCTCTCGGAGATATAATCTTTCATGGCTTGTCTCTCCGGACCCAAAAGATTATATAACCTGGTCTTGGGTAATTTTGCACCGGGAATCAGGTTAACCGGGCAATCATAAGGACGGTGAGGTGGTAACTTCTGGCAACCCTTTTCAGAAAAAACGTCCTCAAAGTCCGAAACAAATGTAGGTAGGGTAGCTATGGAGGCGACTAAGCAATTGCTATTTAAGCAATTTTCTCTGCAATGCTCACTCCACTCCAATATCTCCCTGGCCTGCCAATCCACCACTGGATTGTGCGCTACCAACCAGGGAAGACCCAACACCACAGGAGTGGGAAGCCCCTCCAGAACATAACATGAAAGCAACTCGTTATGGTGGTTCCCTACCCGAAGGTGTAAGTTATGGACAATGTGAGTGAGGTTTCTCTGAGACAGAGGAGCAGAATGAATAGCGAATATGGGAATAGGTCTCTGTAGCGTACAGAGAGACAAACCCATAGTGTGGGCAAAATGGGCATCTATCAAATTTACTCCTGCTCCACTGTCTAGAAAAAAAGAAATAGTCTCTGTCTTAATACCAAAAACAACAACCGCTGGCAACACAAATTGCGATGTTCGTATGGAGGAAACGTATACCCCCCGGCTGACATCCTCCACACAGCCTGGGGTTAGTAGTTTTCCGACGGTTTTTTGTTTTTGAGAAAGGAAGGACAGACATTAATAAAATGACCCCTCTCCCCACAGAAAAAACAAACCCCACGCCTACGGCGAGCCTCAGGAGGATGGACCTGATGAGTAGTTCCTCCTAGCTGCATAGGCTTGTCTAAGTCCGTACAGACTAACTGCTGCTTGGGAGGGGTTACCAATTGCTCCGGTTTTTTCAATCTGTCCCTAAGACGTCTATCTATTCTGATAGAAAGGGACATAACTGCATCAAGGGAAAAGGGAGTCTCATACAGCGCAAGTGCATCCTTAATCCTTTCGGATAACCCAGAGCAGAACTGACTCCTGAGAGCCGGGTCGTTCCACTGGGTATCCGTAGCCCACCTACGGAACTCTGAGCAATACTCCTCTGCTGGCCGCTCTCCCTGTCGGAGTCTCCGTAATTTCGACTCAGCCAGTGCGACTCGGTCAGGGTCATCATATATGAGACCCAAGGCCCCAAAAAATTCATCCACTGACCGGAGAGCCTGGGAATCAGTGGGTAAAGAGAACGCCCAGGATTGCGGGTCCCCCTGCAGCAGGGGAATAACAACCCCCACCCGCTGTTCTTCATTACCAGAGGAGTAAGGGCGCAGCTTAAAATATAATTTACAGGCCTCACGGAACGTCACAAATTTGTCCCTCCCCCCAGAAAATCTGTCAGGAAGAGCAACCTTGGGTTCCGCAACAACCTGGTTACCAGTAGCAACCGCTGGGCTTGCGGTCTGTTGCAATTGCTGCTGTTGCTGGAGGACCGACGCCTTCAATCCTGCCACCTCCAAAGACAGGCCTTGAAGTTGCATTGACAAAGCAGAAATTGGATCCATACTGGATTCTAAGTAGGTAGAAAGAAAAAGTTATTTTCATTTTTTTTTTCTTTTACCTACACAAAATAAGGGCCAGATATAATGTAATGACCGGCGTCACGCAAAGGGAGGGAAATGGGAAGGCCCTGTCCAAGGGAGAGGGAAAGGTGGTGACCCCTGACTCACCTTGCGGCTGGCACCTGACTGCCCTGACATCCCTAGACGGGTTCCTCACCCGTACGCCGATCACGTGCCTAAACCCTGGCTTTCCCTAAGATGAGCCCTATGTAGTGAACGGGGCGGTGGGATCACTAGTCCGCACCACTGACACTAAAAGGAAAACACCAAGGAGAGGACAGACAATACAGACAAACATATAATCCCAGGTGGGCGACAACAGCAGACCACAAAGGCCCAACAGGGATCCGGAGGGTAACGTTCTGGAACAACAACCAGGGAACACAGCTACAAAGCTCCAGTGGGTCAGTATAGAAGTCCAGGCAGGAAGCTCTATATCTGGCAACCAGAGAAGTGAGAGAGGGGAATATAAGGAGGTTAGGAGTGCTGGACAAGAAACAGCTGAGGAGAAGAAGCTACGGATCCCTGAGTGAGCCAAAAAGGGTTGCAAGGCAAACCCAGAAAGCTACCATTAAGACACAGCACTATCTTTGCACATAGAACGCGCAGCCACCCGCTGCGACTTCCTGACCCCGGGTATAACGGAGTCAGACGTGGCTCTTGACACCCTCGTGACAGCAATGCTCCATGAAAGGTATGGAAACCTAACAGGGCAAATCTAGCATGGTAAATAAGACAAGATAAAACGGTTACTCTGCTTACAATGTAAACCACTTTATTCTTCACTTACTCCAAGGAGGGAGAGGGACACAGACCAACAACCAGACTACAGGGGAGAGGGGCAGAAACAGTTAAAGGGTTGTTCCATGCTAACAGTTTATGCACAGGATAGGGGATAAATGTCTGATCACTGGTGGTCCGATCACTGGGGCCCATGTTCTTTGTTTGAATGGAGCATCAGACACGCATGTATTTCTTCCTCTTCCTACAGTTCTGGAAGTTCTGGCCAAATTGAGGAAGAGGTTGTATGGATGGACACTACATGACAGTGGATGCACTGGAGCCCAACTCCATACTGCAAATAAGCCATGTGCCAGTACCGCAAACAGAGAAGCCGTGCCGCACATAGACTGAGTTGCCCTTTACTGTACAATTAAAGGGCTCTTTACACTTCCCGATGCTTGGGCAGATTATCGCTAACGAGCATTCGTACAAACACTGGTTAGCAATAATCTGCTTGTGTAAAGGTGCTGCCATTTACCCGAAATGCCAAAATGCTTGTTCGTGCGGACACCTAAATCATTGTTTGCCAGCGGCAGATTTTGCTGTCTAAACAGGGCGCATACAACTTAAAGGGAATACTAGAAGCAGGTAGTTAGGCCTCAGCAATGTACTATTATGGCACTGTGATGGCTCCAGCTCAGAAGCTGTGCCCGTGCCACTATTTGGGGATGCTAGCTATATTGCACAGCTGGCACTCCAATCTCAGAGTAAATCTTGTATTAGACAGGCAGGGAAGCATTCCCTCCCGGCAATCGCTTGCTAGCTAGCGGAGGAGACCATTGCTATTACATGCGGCGATCTCCTCCGCAGCATGGGGAGGAATGATTGCTATGCCATCGCTTGTCTCCATATTGTCTAGTGGTTTGGCGGCTGCAGATCACTATTACACAGCACGATCTGCCACCGTCAAACAATGATTTTTAAGTATGCTTAACCCTTTCACGACTGCAATCTGTATATATACGTGATAGCTGCACATGCCCCGTGCAGCTACCACGTATATACACGTTCTGGCAGCTCTTTAATCCAAGCGCTGCAAAGCGCTTGGATTTAAGCTTCTGCCCCTGTCCTGCTGCTGTCACGGACAGCATACAGTGCGGTAATGCCGGCAAGGGGCCAATCAGAGTGGCCCCTTGCCGGCAATCGATCCGATTGGTTAGTCTGTGCAGACTAACCAATCGGATCGCGGCAGTGTTAAAATGCCGGTTTCAGGCTCTGATCTGCGCTCTGCAGATCACAGCCTGAAATCGGTAATGTGTCCTGAAGCCCCCTCTGTGCCCCCTCCTTGTTCATGTCCTGCCCCCGATGCGGTCCTGCCCCGATCTGTGCCCCCTCCTTGTTCTTGTCCTGCCCCTGATGCGGTCCGCCCCCTCCTGCACCGATCTGTGCCTCCTTCGTGTCGATCATCTTATCCTGCCCCCCCGAAGCGGTCCGCCCCCTCCTGCCCCGATCTGTAAGTAAAATGCTGCCCCCCCCTCCCCCGTTTCCAGCGCTGCCCCCTGCCCCCGATGCGGTCCCCCTTGTGTGTGTGTGATGGCGGCGGCTCCATTCCTGAGCCGCCGCCATCAGCAGCGTGTGTCAGCTCTATGCTGACACTGCTGTAACCCCATAGATGCCGCAGTAGCGGCATCCATGGGGGTAATAGAGGGAGGGGGCCCCCTCTCTCTCAACCATCAGGGCTGCTGCGATCGCAGCGCCCGATGGTTGCCATGGTATAGGCGTCCAGTGCTGCCACCTACAGGCATCTGATTGTATTATACTTTGCAATGCAAGAGCATTGCAAAGTATAGTACAACCATCAGCCCCACTGGATCTTCAAGATCCAAGAGGGAACTGATAAAAAAAAAAGTGAAAATAATAAAAGTAAAAATAAATAAATAAAAATGTAAAAAATAAATTTCCTTTTCCTATAAAAAAAACCCCAAACAAACAGAAAACCACACATATTAGGTGTCACCGCGTCCGTAACGACCATCTCTATAAATATATCACATCATCAACCCCGTCCAATAAACACCATAAAAAATAAAAAATGAAAACGGTGTAAAAAAATAAGCCATTTTTGTCACCTTACATCACAAAAAGTGCAACACCAAGCGATCAAAAAAGGCGAATATACCCCAAAATAGTACCAATCAAACCGTTACCTCATCCCGCAAAAAATGAGCCCATATTTAAGACAATCGCCCAAAAAATAAATAAGCTATGGCTCTCAGACTATGGAGACACTAAAACATCATTTTTTTGGTTTCAGAAATGCTATTATTGTGTAAAACTTAAATAAATAAGAAAAAGTATACATATTAGGTATTGCCACATCCGTAACGATCTGCTCTATAAAACTGTCACATGACCTAACCCCTCAGATGAACGCTGTAAAAAAAAAAAAAAAAAAAAACTTTTCCAAAACAGCCAATTTTTTGGCCACCTTGTCCCATAAAGTGTAATAATGAATGATCAAAAAATCCTATGTACCCAAAAATGGTACCAATAAAAACCTCAACTCTTTCTGCAAAAAATGAGCCCCTGCACAAGACTATCTGTAGAAAAATAAAAAACATATGGCGTTCAGAAAACCAATCCAGCAAAATCTGCCTTCCAAAAACCATGCGGCGCTCCTTCTATTCTGCGCCCTGCCGTGCGCCCTTACATCAGTTTACGACCACATGTGGGGTGTTTCTGTAAACCGCAGAATCAGAGTAATAAATATTGAGTTTTGTTTGGCTGTTAACCCTTAATGTGTTAAAGAAAAAAATGTAATAAAATAGAAAATCTGCTAAAAAAGTGAAATTTAGAAATTTCATCTCCATTTTCCTTTAATTCTTGTGGAACACCTAAAGGGTTAATAATGTTTGTAAAATTGGTTTTGAATACCTTGAGGGGTGTAGTTTCTACAATGGGGTCATTTATGGGGTTATCCACTATGTAGGCCCCACAAAGTGACTTCAGACCTGAACTAGTTCTTAAAAAGTGGGTTTTGGAAATTTTCTTAAAAATTTTAAGAATTGCTTCTAAACTTCTAAGCCTTCTAACGTCCTAAAAAAATAAAATAACATTTCCAAAATGATGCCAACATAAAGTAGACATATGGGGAATGTTATGTAATAAATATTTTATGAGGTATCACTTTCTGTTTTAGAAGCAGAGAAATTGAAATTTAGAAAATTGCAAATTTTTACATTTTTTTGGTCAATTTGGATTTTTTTTTTAAAAAGGAGATATATATTGACTCAAATTTATGACTGTCACGAAGTACAATGTGTCACGAGAAAACAATCTCAGAATGGCGTGGATAAGTAAAAGTGTTCCAAAGCTATTACCACTTAAAGTGACGCATGTCAGATTTGTAAATTTTGACCTGGACACTGGGGCATCAATGACCTTTGGTCATGAAAGGGTTAAAAATCAGAATTGCCCAAAGAACGAACGTTTGCTCATTCATCGGGCAATTGATGGCAGTATTAGGCTACATTCAGACTAGCATTTTTGCTGGATCCGGCAGTGTTCAGCAAAACATTGCCAAGACGGATCATGAATTCCATTGAAAGACAATGGGGGACGGATCCGTTTTTTGTTGTGTCAGATTGTGCCAGAGATTGCGTCTTGCTCCGTATCCCAGGACGGAAAGCAAACCGCAGCATGCTCTCTGGTATGAGAACGGAACAGAATGCATTTTGGAGCATTCTGTTCTGTTTTTTTTCCGGTATTGAGACCCTATTATTGTCCCAAATATCAGTCAGTGTAATACAGCCCTAAAGGGAACCTGTCATCAACTTTATGCTGCCCATACTAACTGCAGAATAAAGTAGAGACAGGTGAGTTGATTTCAGCGGTCTGTCATTTATAAGTTAAAAGTAAGTGGTTGACTAGAACCAACATCACAATCATTGCAGACTGGGCCTGGAAAAGAGTCCCGGCCACCTGAGAAGAGTCCTGGTTATTCATGAATTCCTGCTCTCCTGCCCACCTGCTGATGACTGACAGTCTTCTACCTAGTTCTCTCCCTTTCTCTCTAGGAGAGAACTGCCGATCATCAGCAGATGGGTGAGAGAGCAGGAGATTATGAATAACCATGACTCTTCTCAAGTAGATTTGACTCTTTTCAAGGCCTGGGCTGCAATGATTATGATGCTGGTTCTCAGTAGCCACTTACTTTTAGCTCATGATTGACACACCACTGAAATCTGCATTTCTGTCACTAATTTATGCTGCTCTCAGTGAGGTCAGCATAAAGTTGATAACAGGTTCCCTTTTAAGATTAAGATGAGAGTTAGATTAAATTGAACATAATATAACATAAATACATTTTTCTTATGTCCAGAATGAACAAAAACCTGTTAAAATGATGTATCAGAAGAAAAAGCTGCCTTTCAACTACATCCCGGAACTTCGTTGTCGAATCCTCGAGCTCCCATATGTGGGAAACGAACTTAGCATGATTATCCTATTACCAGACAATATCGAAGACGAAACAACTGGTTTACAAAAGGTATGTTAATTTCATGATAATGGAACAAAATATTGCTTTTTGCCATTATTTAGACTGCTTTTGTTATATAAATGTTATTTTTTTTTTCTTTTTTCATATGGCTATGCCCGGAATATTGTAGTCTTCCCAATAGCCACCAGAGCCCACACATTATAGGCAGATATTAATTATTTTCTGCAGCATACTTTGCTGTGTAGACTGGCCAGACTCAGTGAAGTCATCTCATTATCAGTAAGGGGCTCATACACCTTTAATATCTGTAGGTCGAATGCTCGGTAAGCCAACAACTATCTCATTCCATCTCCATGTACATACATACTCATAATTGGAATATTTTTAGGGGGAATTGAAATGAGCCTGTGTGAACATTGCTCAGCTTAATAAAATTAGGATTTAAACACTATATGTAAATTTTGTTGCAGCTTGAAAAAGAAATTACCTTAGAAAAACTTCAGGAATGGACACAACACATGTATCCAATTGATGTACGTGTGCATCTGCCAAAATTCAAATTAGAAGAAAATTACAAGCTGAAATCAACATTATCTGCTCTGGGAATGGTGGATATTTTTGATGCAGCTCGTGCAGATCTATCCGGCATATCAGGATCTCCAAATCTATTCTTATCTGAAGTCATTCACAAGTCTTTTGTGGAGGTAAATGAAGAAGGCACAGAGGCTGTGGCTGCCACGTATGCCAGGACATTGTTTTGCTTGTCCCGTGAAGAGGAATTCAATGCAGATCACCCGTTTCTCCTTCATTCGGCACAATGACACTAAGAACATTCTTTTCTTTGGCAAATACAGCACTCCATAAAAAAGCAAATACTGACAACTCAGCTGCCTAAATATGACGAGCACTCCATTTTATAAGCTTGATTGTGCCATATATCAAAGAAGAAGGAAAATAAAGGAACTATTCTTCTTATAGTAAGGCTTGTTTCTCTGTGTACTTAATGAACTAGAGGTGGCAGTCGGCATTTTCACCAAGACTAGGGCTTCATGAAGAGATTTTACAGCATGACAGCTCCCATAGTTGCAACCCATAAGAATACATTGGACAAGATTCATAAAAACTGTCCAATAAAAAAGATTATAAAATGAAGACTGTGCCATGGTTGATAGTCCATTGGTAGTTGGTAGAGTGTTCTTATGTTAGACAGTTTTCATGAATCTTTCCCATTGACCCTCAAGAACATGCAATTGCATGAGAAATACAGGCAATTTTCACATAAGAAATTTATGGGGTGTAGCAAATCACATACAAATTCGGCAAAGCGCTATTGAAGCTACCATAGGCAAGAAGTGCAACAGTTGAAACTGATTGCGACATCCTGTACACTAACTTTGGAAAGTCTTTTCTTAAAGGAACCTGTCCCTGGGATTTTGTGTATAGAGCTGAGGACATGGGTTGCTAGATGGCCACTAGCACATCCGCAATACCCAGTTCCCATAGCTCTGTGTGCTTTTATGGTGTAAAAAAAAACGATTTGATACATATGCAAAATTACCTGAGATGAGTCCTGTACGTGAGATGAGTCAGGGACAGGACTCATCTCAGGTTAATTTGCATATGTATCAAATCGTTTTTTTTACACCATAAAAGCACACAGAGCTATGGGAACTGGGTATTTCGGATGTGCTAGCGGCCATCTAGCAACCCATGTCCTCAGCTCTATACACAAAATCCCGGTGACTGGTTCCCTTTAAGGTCCAGTGCTATAACAAAACAGCATAGTGATAATACAAGCACAAAAGCTGAACCCACATTATAGCTCGTGGGATGAGGGGTGTGATTGACTGGCCAAGAACAGAGACACCACACAGCCCTCATCATGAAACTTTAGTAACATCCCATCGCCAACCCCCATGACATGATCGTAATGGGCTAAGAATTAACCCCTTAAGAGCAGCCCCTGTAGAATGCATGCAGGCTGCAGCAGACAAATGGAGCAACATTTTTATTAAAAAACAATTCCCAGGACCCAAGGTTTCCCAGCAGAACACTGCTCAGAGCATCACACTGCCTCTGCCAGGTTGCCTTCATCCCATAGTGTATCTTCTGGCCATTTCTTCTCCAAGTAAGGAATGCACATGCACCTGGCTATCTACATGATTTAAAACAAAAAGTGACTGGTCAGACCATGCTTCATCCATTGCTCCTTAGTTAAGTTGTGATGCTCACGTGCCTATTGTTGATGCTTTCAGCAGAGGACAGAGGTGAGCGTAGGCACTATGAACAATTTTCCCCTACACAGCTGTGACCCAGTTATCCGACTGGCACAATTTGGCCTCTACTCCTTGACAGTGCCATTGTAACAAGATAATCAGTGTTATACAATTCACTTGTCAGTGGTTTTAAAATGGATTTCCACATTCTGTTTTTATACAGCTTTTGAAACCAAATCCAGGAACTGATCAAAGAGGACAAGTATAAAGTAATTTCCTCTTTTTGGATCCACTCTTGGCTTTGACTTCATAAACTGCATCAAAAACCTAATACAGAAAACACACTAGAAGCTAGTTTCACATCTCCGCATTGTAATCTGGTAGCCATTTCTGGCAGAGACTGCCAGGGATCGTCAGGAACACAAACTGTAGCATGCAGCCGTTTTTGTCCGGCTGATTTTTATCATTTCTGCTGGATAGCGGCCAGATCTACTCTGGACCCCATTATAGTTAATGTACCCGGCGGGCATTTGGGTTGCATCCGGCAGTGCCACATCTGGAGAATTCCAGCAAGCTGTTCTCTGCCAAGACCTTCTGCCGGAATTGCTCCAGAGATGTGAAACTAGCCTTAATGTTTTTCATTTTTGAGTTGGGTGTTCCAGTGTCTCAGACTACACATTAGTAAAATATCATGAGAATATATTATTGGCATGAGACTGACCTAGTTTATTATTCTGTAGTCATGCCCCAACATTCGCCCCTCTGGGAAAAGCCAAGCTGAGCTGACAGGAGACAAAGCGGCATCCTAACACCACTGGCACCCCCATACAAGTAGTCCTGAGTTAATACCTATAAGATCCATGTGTTGTCTCTAAGCACTCCTGCCATACTGTAAAATCATATAATTATAAGCTGATTGATGGATATATTGTCATTAGAGATGAGCGAATTTTCAAAAAATTCAATTCGGCCGGTTCACCACATTCTTAAAAAATTTGGTTCGATCCGAATTTATTCACGGCAAATTTTGTTAAAAAACGGGTTATTCCTGGCTGCAGAGAGCCTTTATAGTGGTGTAGAACACTGTGCCTTGCAGTAACACGCATAGGGAGTCTACTGAGGTAGTGAAATAATACTGTGAATCAGTGTGACATGCAGATGACAGGCGTCGCTCTTAGAATCACTGCACACTTCACTTATTTGGGCAGTCATGGAGCCAAAACCAAATAACTCAAGTTTGAACTCAGCCTAACAGGTCGATGTTAGCGCCAAGAAGAAGCGCACTCCTTTTACACCGTCATCAGCTGATTCCACATAGATGTCTACAGAACCTGTTCTATTAAATGCTTATTCAAGTAGAGCCCCCCGACAGAGTGGAGAGGGTGTCAGCAGTAAGTTTATGTTGATGTCATTGATTATTTTGCCATTCCTTTGATCCACCAGAAAAATAACCCCCAAAAAACGGATCCTGTCTGTTGAGCATCCACCTTCACTCGGTCAGCATTTGGTCAGTAATCCATCAGTATTCAACTGTCCCTGCAGTAGAGCCTGAGGACACGGTGGAGGATGAGGAGGTAGAGGCGGACATTGTCGCAGGAGGCGGACATTGTCGCAGGACCAACAGCGTGAAAACGTGGAGGCGGAAGCGGCGTCACCTGGCCAAGTTGCTGATGTGCCTGGGCAGAAACCACATTTACCCAGTGGGCCGTAAAGGACATATTTTGTCCTTTACCATAGTTATAGCTACCGACCAATTTTCCCAAAAAAGGCTGTATCACAAACAAATTTCAACATTGAATGGCTAATCGACGTAATTCGGTACATACAGCAAAAGGAGGTCTACAATCACCCATCAGTTTTCTAGTATTCTTTTTCCTATTAATACACCCAAAATATAAATACAGAAATCACAATTCACCACAGAACAGCTAATAAGACATACGTATCTATCCTATTATTACACCCTGTAAATGGCTGTAGTACAATGGAACTTCTGCTTTTGGTGGGTTTTGAACTAATTGTGGTCCGTGGATGGCGCACTGTTATGGGGGATCTGTGGATGGCGAACTGTTTTGGGGGATCTGTGGATGGCGAACTGTTATGGGGGATCTGTGGGTGACGCACTGTTATGGGGGATCTGTGGGTGACACTTATGGGGGATCTGTGGGTGACACTTATGGGGGATCTGTGGGTGACACTTATGGGGGATCTGTGGGTAACACTTATGGGGGATCTGTGGGTGACACTTATGGGGGATCTGTGGGTGGCTATTATTGGGGTCTCTGGATGGCACTGTTATGGGGATCTGTGTATGGCAGTTATGGGGGGATCTGTGGATGACACATATATAGCATCTTATGCTATGTGTCATCCGATCCCCTCCATAAGTGTCCCTGTAGTGAATGACCCTCAATACAGGGGGTGGGGGTCGCATCTGCTTTTATAATGACAGCGGGGCCCATGCAGTGACTGTATTCTACTACACGGGCCCCGCTCACAGTATAATCGTATCTGTAATAGTTAATTATGTATATACCGGTAATCGCATAATCAGCGCCTGTATTACTTACAACTACAAGCGCTCGGTAGGTAGCAGAAAGGAGGGAGGAGGCAGGCCGGGAGGACAGGCGCTGGCAGCGTGAGTCAATACGTCATGCGCCCACGCCGCCTGCTTCATTCATAAAGTCGGCGGCGCAGGAGCGTGACGTAGTGAGTGACGCACCGCCTGCCCGTCCTCCCGGCCTGCCTCCTCCCTCCTCTCTGCTACCTATAAAGCGCTTGTAGTTGTAAGTAGCGCTGATTATGCGATTACCGGTATATACATAATTAACTATTAGAGATACGATTATACAGTGAGCGGGGCCCGTGTAGTAGAATACAGTCACTGCACTGGCCCCGCTGTCATTATAAAAGCAGATGCCGGCCCTCAGCCCCTCCTCCCTCACAGCTGATACACCCGCCGCGCGGGTGAAAATACGGCAAAATCAGCAGCATTCGCCCCATAAGACGCACTGCTATTTTCCCCCCACTTTTGGGCGAAAAATTCGGTATAACTGAACTGCTGAATGGCTAATATATTTTTCTTTTGCCACTAATACATGCCACAAAAGGCTTTAGAACATGTAACTGCACCGCTGAATGACAAATATATTTTTCTCTTGCCACAAATACACTCCACAAAAGGCTTTAGAATATATAACTGCATCGCTCAACGGCAAAGATATTTTTTCTTTTGCCACTAATACACTCCACAAAAGGCTTTAGAACATATAACTGCACCGCTGAACGGCAAATATATTTTACTTTTGCCACTAATACACTCCACAAAAGATCTGACCATCTAAAAGATTATGGGTGAGGGCCTGCTGCCGCTTTGGTGACTCTAGATAACCTGGGGCCGATTGCACGTCCCCGTGACTGTAACGATCCATTTGGATGTCTGACCTATCAACTTTCGATGTTATTTTCTGCATAAACCATGGTGACAATGGGCAACGGGGAAATCAGGGTTTGTTTCCGGAGAGGGAGTCTGAGAAACGGCTACGGCTACCACATCCAAGCAAGGCAGCATGCGCGCAAATTACCTATTAGGTATAATTAGGTGCAGGCCTGCAGGTGAGTTGACCCTGTAAAAGATTTTAGGTGCAGGCCTGCAGGTGAGCTGACCCTGTAAAATATTTTAGGTGCGGGCCTGCTGGTGAGCTGACCCTGTAAAAGACTTTAGGTGCGGGCCTGCTGGTGAACGGACCCTGTAAAATATTTTAGGTGCGAGCCTGCAGGTGAGCTAACCCTCTAAAACATTGTAGGTGAGGGCCTGCTGGTGAGCTGACCCTCTAAAAGGTTGTAGGTGAGGGTCTGCAGGTGAGCTGACCCTCTAAAACATTATATGCGAGGGCCTTCAAGTGTGTTGACCCTGTAAAAGATTGTAGGTGAAGGCCTGCTGGTGAGCTAAACCTCTAAAAAATTATATGCGAGGGCCTGCTGGTGAACTGACCCTGTAAAAGATTTTAGGTGCGGGCCTGCAGGTGAGCTGACCGTGTAAAAGATTTGAGGTGCGGGCCTGCTTGTGATCTGACCCTGTAAAAGATTGTAGGTGCGGGCCTGCTGGTAAGCTGACCCTGTAAAAGATTGTAGGTGAGGGCCTGCTGGTGAGCTGACCCTGTAAAAGATTGTAGGTGAGGGCCTGCTGGTGAGCTGACCCTGTAAAAAAATTATATGCAAGGGCCTGCTGGTGAGCTGACCCTGTAAAAGATTTTAGGTGCGGGCCTGCAGGTGAGCTGACCCTGTAAAAGATTTTAGGTGCGGGCCTGCTGGTGAGCTGACACTCTAAAAAACTTATATGCAAGGGCCTGCTAGAGAGCTGACCCTGTAAAACATTGTAGGTAAGGGCCTGCTGGTGAGCTGACCCTGTAAAAAATTATATGCGAGGGTCTTCAGGTGAGCTGACCCTGTAAAACATTGTAGGTGAGGTCATGCTGGTGAGCTGACCCTCAAAAAAATTATATGCAAGGGCCTGCTGGTGAGCTGAGCCTGTAAAAGATTTTAGGTGCGGGCCTGCAAGTGAGCTGACCCTGTAAAAGATTTTAGGTGCGGGCCTGCTGGTGAGCTGACACTCTAAAAAACTTATATGCGAGGGCCTGCTAGAGAGCTGACCCTGTAAAACATTGTAGGTAAGGGCCTGCTGGTGAGCTGACCCTGTAAAAAATTATATGCGAGGGTCTTCAGGTGAGCTGACCCTGTAAAACATTGTAGGTGAGGGCCTGCTGGTGAGCTGACCCTGTAAAAAAATTATATGCAAGGGCCTGCTGGTGAGCTGACCCTGTAAAAGATTTTAGGTGCGGGCCTGCAGGTGAGCGGACCCTGTAAAAGATTTTAGGTGCGAGCCTGCAGGTGAGCTAACCCTCTAAAACATTGTAGGTGAGGGCCTGCTGGTGAGCTGACCCTCTAAAAGGTTGTAGGTGAGGGTCTGCAGGTGAGCTGACCCTCTAAAACATTATATGCGAGGGCCTTCAAGTGTGTTGACCCTGTAAAAGATTGTAGGTGAAGGCCTGCTGGTGAGCTAAACCTCTAAAAAATTATATGCGAGGGCCTGCTGGTGAACTGACCCTGTAAAAGATTTTAGGTGCGGGCCTGCAGGTGAGCTGACCGTGTAAAAGATTTGAGGTGCGGGCCTGCTTGTGATCTGACCCTGTAAAAGATTGTAGGTGCGGGCCTGCTGGTAAGCTGACCCTGTAAAAGATTGTAGGTGAGGGCCTGCTGGTGAGCTGACCCTGTAAAAGATTGTAGGTGAGGGCCTGCTGGTGAGATGACCCTGTAAAAAAATTATATGCAAGGGCCTGCTGGTGAGCTGACCCTGTAAAAGATTTTAGGTGCGGGCCTGCAGGTGAGCTGACCCTGTAAAAGATTTTAGGTGCGGGCCTGCTGGTGAGCTGACACTCTAAAAAACTTATATGCAAGGGCCTGCTAGAGAGCTGACCCTGTAAAACATTGTAGGTAAGGGCCTGCTGGTGAGCTGACCCTGTAAAAAATTATATGCGAGGGTCTTCAGGTGAGCTGACCCTGTAAAACATTGTAGGTGAGGTCATGCTGGTGAGCTGACCCTCAAAAAAATTATATGCAAGGGCCTGCTGGTGAGCTGAGCCTGTAAAAGATTTTAGGTGCGGGCCTGCAGGTGAGCTGACCCTGTAAAAGATTTTAGGTGCGGGCCTGCTGGTGAGCTGACACTCTAAAAAACTTATATGCGAGGGCCTGCTAGAGAGCTGACCCTGTAAAACATTGTAGGTAAGGGCCTGCTGGTGAGCTGACCCTGTAAAAAATTATATGCGAGGGTCTTCAGGTGAGCTGACCCTGTAAAACATTGTAGGTGAGGTCATGCTGGTGAGCTGACCCTCAAAAAAATTATATGCAAGGGCCTGCTGGTGAGCTGAGCCTGTAAAAGATTTTAGGTGCGGGCCTGCAGGTGAGCTGACCCTGTAAAAGATTTTAGGTGCGGGCCTGCTGGTGAGCTGACACTCTAAAAAACTTATATGCGAGGGCCTGCTAGAGAGCTGACCCTGTAAAACATTGTAGGTAAGGGCCTGCTGGTGAGCTGACCCTGTAAAAAATTATATGCGAGGGTCTTCAGGTGAGCTGACCCTGTAAAACATTGTAGGTGAGGTCATGCTGGTGAGCTGACCCTCAAAAAAATTATATGCAAGGGCCTGCTGGTGAGCTGAGCCTGTAAAAGATTTTAGGTGCGGGCCTGCAGGTGAGCTGACCCTGTAAAAGATTTTAGGTGCGGGCCTGCTGGTGAGCTGACACTCTAAAAAACTTATATGCGAGGGCCTGCTAGAGAGCTGACCCTGTAAAACATTGTAGGTAAGGGCCTGCTGGTGAGCTGACCCTGTAAAAAATTATATGCGAGGGTCTTCAGGTGAGCTGACCCTGTAAAACATTGTAGGTGAGGTCATGCTGGTGAGCTGACCCTCAAAAAAATTATATGCAAGGGCCTGCTGGTGAGCTGACCCTGTAAAAGATTTTAGGTGCGGGCCTGCAGGTGAGCTGACCCTGTAAAAGATTTTAGGTGCGGGCCTGCTGGTGAGCTGACACTCTAAAAAACTTATATGCGAGGGCCTGCTAGAGAGCTGACCCTGTAAAACATTGTAGGTAAGGGCCTGCTGGTGAGCCGACCCTGTAAAACATTGTAGGTGAGGTCATGCTGGTGAGCTGACCCTCAAAAAAATTATATGCAAGGGCCTGCTGGTGAGCTGAGCCTGTAAAACCTTATATGCGAGGGCCTGCTGGTAAGCTCACCCTGTAAAAGATTTGAGGTGCGGGCCTGCTTGTGATCTAACCCTGTAAAAGATTGTAGGTGCGGGCCTGCTGGCAAGCTGACCCTGTAATAGATTGTAGGTGAGGGCCTGCTGGTGAGCTGAACCTGTAAAAAAAATTATATGCAAGGGCCTGCTGGTGAGCTGACCCTGTAAAACATTATATGCAAGGGCCTGCTGGTAAGCTGACCCTGTAAAAGATTTAAGGTGTGGGCCTGCAGGTGAGCTGACCCTGTAATAGATTGTAGGTGAGGACGTGCTGGTGAGCTGACCCTGTAGAAGATTATATGCGAGGGTGTGCTGGTGAGATGACCCTCTAAAAGATTGTAGGTGAAGGGCCTGCTGGGGAGCTGACCCTCTAAAAAGTTGTAGGTGAGGGCTTGCAGGTGGGCTGACCCTCTAAAACATTATATGTGAGGGCCTTCAGGTGAGTTGACCCTGTAAAAGATTGTAGGTGAAGGCCTGCTGGTGAGTAGAGATGTCCCGAACTATTCGCCGGCGAACAGTTCCCGGCGAACATCACTTGTTCGCCGCGGCGGGCGAACATATACGTCATCAATGAGAAAACTTTGATCCTGTACCTCACAGTCAGCAGACACATTCCAGCCAATCAGCAGCATACCCTCCCTCCCAGACCCTTCCACCTCCTATCAAAAAGCAAGGACAGCATCCATCTTAGATTCATTCGGAAGCTGCAGTGTTAGTGAGAGCAGGGACAGTGCAGCTGCTGCTGATTTAATAGGGAAATCGATAGCTAGGCCAGTGTATTCAGTGTCCACTCCAGTCCTCAAAGACTCATCTGATCTGCTGTAAGGACAGCGTCCTGACAGCACCCCAAAAAGTCCTTTTTAGGGCTAGTACATCAGTCTGCTTATTTTTTTTCTTCTCTGTAATATAATTGCAGTTGCCTGCCAGCGTGTGTGTCAGGCCCACAGCGTGTACTGTGCCCACTACTGCCAGTGCCCAGTGCCACCACTCATATCTGGTTTCATAGTAGCTTGCATTTAAAACTATAAATAGCTTTTTTCACAGTAATATAATTGCAGTTGTCTGAAAGCGTGTGTGTCAGGCCCACAGCGTGTACTATGCCCACTACTGCTAGTGCCCAGTGCCGCCACTCATATCTGGTGTCACAAAAGCTTGCATTTAAAACAGTAAAACACTTTTTTCACTGTAATATAATTGCAGTTGCCTGCCAGCATGTGTGTCAGGCCCACAGCGTGTACTGTGCCCACTACTGCCAGTGCCCAGTGCCACCACTCATATCTGGTGTCACAGTAGCTTGCATTTAAAACAGTAAATCACTTTTTTCACTGTAATATAATTGCAGTTGCCTGCCAGGGAGTGTGTCAGGCCCATAGCGTGTACTGTGCTCACTACTGCCAGTGCCCAGTGCCACAACTCATATCTGGTGTCACAGTAGCTTGCATTTAAAACAGTAAAACACTTTTTTCACTGTAATATAATTGCAGTTGCCTGCCAGCGTATGTGTCAGGACCACAGCGTGTACTGTGCACACTACTGTCCGTGCCCAGTGCCACCACTCATATCTGGTGTCACAGTAGCTTGCATTTAAAACAGTAAATCACTTTTTTCACTGTAATATAATTGCAGTTGCCTGTCAGCGTGTGTGTCAGGCCCACAGCGTGTACTGTGCCCACTACTGCCAGTGCCACCACTCATATCTGGTGTCACAGTAGCTTGCATTTAAAACAGTAAATCACTTTTTTCACTGTAATATAATTGCAGTTGCCTGTCAGCGTGTGTGTCAGGCCCACAGCGTGTACTGTGCCCACTACTGCCAGTGCCCAGTGCCAGCACTTATATCTGGTGTCACAGTAGCTAGCATTTAAAACAGTAAAACACTTTTTTCACTGTAAAATAAATACAGTTGCCTGCCAGCGTGTGTGTCAGGCCCACAGCGTGTACTGTGCCCACTACTGCCAGTGCCCAGTGCCACCACTCATATCTGGTGTCACAGTAGCTTGTATTTAAAACAGTAAAACAATTTTTTCACTGTAATATAATTGCAGTTGCCTGCCAGCGTGTGTGTGTCAGGCCCACAGCGTGTACTGTGCTCACTACTGCCAGTGCCACCACTCATATCTGGTGTCACAGTAGCTTGCATTTAAAACAGTAAATCACTTTTTTTACTGTAAAATAATTGCAGTTGCCTGCCAGCGTGTGTGTCAGGCCCACAGCGTGTACTGTGCCCACTACTGCCAGTGCCCAATGCCACCACTCATATCTGGAGTCACAGTAGCTTGCATTTAAAATAGTAAAACACTTTTTTCACTGTAATATAATTGCAGTTGCCTGCCAGCGTATGTGTCAGGCCCACAGCGTGTACTGTGCCCAATACTACCAGTGCCCAGTGCCACCACTCATATCTGGTGTCACAGTAACTTGTATTTAAAACAGTAAAACAATTTTTTCACTGTAATATAATTGCAGTTGCCTGCCAGCGTGTGTGTCAGGCTTACAGCGTGTACTGTGCCCACTACTCATATCTGGTGTCACAGTAACTTGCATTTAAAACAGTAAAACACTTTTTTCACTGTAATATAATTGCAGTTGCCTGCAACGTGTGTGTCAGGCCCACAGTGTGTACTGTGCCCACTACTGCCAGTGCCCAGTGCCACCACTCATATCTGGTGTCACAGTAGCTTGCATTTAAAACAGCAAAACACTTTTTTCACTGTAATATAATTGCAGTTGCCTGCCAGCGTGTGTGTCAGGCCCACAGAGTGTACTGTGCCCACTACTGCCAGTGCCCAGTGCCACCACTCATATCTGGTGTCACAGTAGCTTGCATTTAAAACAGTAAATCACTTTTTTCACAGTAATATAATTGCAGTTGCCTGCCAGCGTGTGTGTCAGGCCCACAGCATGTACTGTGCCCACTACTACCAGTGCCCAGTGCCACCACTCATATCTGGTGTCACAGTAGCTTACATTTAAAACAGCAAAACACTTTTTTCACTGTAATATAATTGCAGTTGCCTGCCAGCGTGTGTCAGGCCCACAGCGTGTACTGCGCCCACTACTGCCAGTGCCCAGTGCCACCACTCATATCTGGTGTCACAGTAGCTTGCATTTAAAACAGTAAATCACTTTTTTCACTGTAATATAATTGCAATTTCCTGCCAGCGTGTGTGTCAGGCCTACAGCGTTTACTGTGCCCACTACTGCCAGTGCCCAGTGCCACCACTCATATCTGGTGTCACAGTAGCTTGCATTTAACACAGTAAAACACTTTTTTCACTGTAATATAATTGCAGTTGCCTGCCAGCGTGTGTGTCAGGCCCACAGAGTGTACAGTGCCCACTACTGCCAGTGTCCAGTGTCACCACTCATATCTGATGTCACAGTAGCTTGTATTTAGACAGTAAATCACTTTTTTTACTGTAAAATAATTGCAGTTGCCTGCCAGCGTGTGTGTCAGGCCCACAGCGTGTACTGTGCCCACTACTGCCAGTGCCCAATGCCACCACTCATATCTGGAGTCACAGTAGCTTGCATTTAAAATAGTAAAACACTTTTTTCACTGTAATATAATTGCAGTTGCCTGCCAGCGTATGTGTCAGGCCCACAGCGTGTACTGTGCCCAATACTACCAGTGCCCAGTGCCACCACTCATATCTGGTGTCACAGTAACTTGTATTTAAAACAGTAAAACAATTTTTTCACTGTAATATAATTGCAGTTGCCTGCCAGCGTGTGTGTCAGGCTTACAGCGTGTACTGTGCCCACTACTCATATCTGGTGTCACAGTAGCTTGCATTTAAAACAGTAAAACACTTTTTTCACTGTAATATAATTGCAGTTGCCTGCAACGTGTGTGTCAGGCCCACAGTGTGTACTGTGCCCACTACTGCCAGTGCCCAGTGCCACCACTCATATCTGGTGTCACAGTAGCTTGCATTTAAAACAGCAAAACACTTTTTTCACTGTAATATAATTGCAGTTGCCTGCCAGCGTGTGTGTCAGGCCCACAGAGTGTACTGTGCCCACTACTGCCAGTGCCCAGTGCCACCACTCATATCTGGTGTCACAGTAGTTTGTATTTAAAACAGTAAAAAAAAAATCACTGTAATATAATTGCAGTTGCCTTCCAGCGTGTGTGTCAGGCCCACAGCGTGTACTGTTCCCACTACTGCCAGTGCCCAGTGCCACCACTCATATCTGGTGTCACAGTAGCTTGCATTTAAAACTGTAAATCACTTTTTTCACTGTAATATAATTGCAGTTGCCTGCCAGCGGGTGTGTCAGGCCTACAGCGTGTACTGTGCCCACTACTGCCAGTGCCCAGTGCCACCACTCATATCTGGTGTCACAGTAGCTTGCATTTAAAACAGTAAATCACTTTTTTCACAGTAATATAATTGCAGTTGCCTGCCAGCGTATGTGTCAGGCCCACAGCGTGTACTGTGCCCACTACTGCCAGTGCCCAGTGCCACCACTCATATCTTGTGTCACAGTAGCTTGCATTTAAAACAGTAAATCACTTTTTTCACAGTATTATAATTGCAGTTGCCTGCCAGCGTGTGTCAGGCCCACAGCGTGTACTGTGCCCACTACTGCCAGTGCCCAGTGCCACCACTCATATCTGGTGTCACAGTAGCTTGCATTTAACACAGTAAAACACTTTTTTCACTGTAATATAACTGCAGTTGCCTGCCAGCGTGTGTGTCAGTCCCACAGCATGTACTGTGCCCACTACTCATATCTGGTGTCACAGTAGCTTGCATTTAAAACAGTAAATCACTTTTTTCGCTGTAATATAATTGCAGTTGCCTGCAGCGTGTGTCAGGCCCACAGCGTGTACTGTGCCCACTACTGCCAGTGCCCAGTGCCACCACTCATATCTGGTGTCACAGTAGCTTGCATTTAAAATAGCAAAACACTTTTTTCACTGTAATATAATTGCAGTTGCCTGCCAGCGTGTGTGTCAGGCCCACAGCGTGTACTGTGCCCACTACTGCCAGTGCCCAGTGCCACCACTCATATCTTGTGTCACAGTAGCTTGCATTTAAAACAGTAAATCACTTTTTTTACTGTAAAATAATTGCAGTTGCCTGCCAGCGTGTGTGTCAGGCCCACAGCGTGTACTGTGCCCACTACTGCCAGTGCCCAATGCCACCACTTATATCTGGAGTCACAGTAGCTTGCATTTAAAATAGTAAAACACTTTTTTCACTGTAATATAATTGCAGTTGCCTGCCAGCGTATGTGTCAGGCCCACAGCGTGTACTGTGCCCACTACTGCCAGTGCCCAGTGCCACCACTCATATCTGATGTCACAGTAGCTTGTATTTAAACAGTAAATCACTTTTTTCACTGTAATATAATTTCAGTTGCCTGCCAGCATGTGTGTCAGGCCCACGGCGTGTACTGTGCCCACTACTGCCAGTGCCCAGTGCCACCACTCATATCTGGTGTCACAGTAGCTTGCATTTAAAACAGTAAATCACTTTTTTCACTGTAATATAATTGCAGTTGCCTGCCAGCGTGTGTGTCAGTCCCACAGAGTGTACTGTGCCCACTACTGCCAGTGTCCAGTGCCACCACTCATATCTGATGTCACAGTAGCTTGTATTTAAACAGGAAATCACTTTTTTCACTGTAATATAATTGCAGTTGCCTGCCAGCATGTGTGTCAGGCCCACAGCGTGTACTGTGCCCACTACACATATCTGGTGTCACAGTAGCTTGCATTTAAAACATATAACAGTGAAAAAAGTGTTTTACTAATTGCAGTTGCATGCCAGCATGTGTGTCAGGCCCACAGCGCGTACTGTGCCCACTACTGCCAGTGCCTAGTGCCACCACTCATATCTGGTGTCACAGTAGCTTGCATTTAAAACAGTAAATCACTTTTTTTTACAGTATTATAATTGCAGTTGCCTGCCAGCGTGTGTGTCAGGCCCACAGCGTGTACTGTGCCCACTACTGCCAGTGCCCAGTGCCACCACTCATATCTGGTGTCACAGTAGCTTGTATTTAAAACTGTAAAACAATTTTTTCACTGTAATATAATTGCAGTTGCCTGCCAGCGTGTGTGTCAGGCTTACAGCGTGTACTGTGCCCACTACTCATATCTGGTGTCACAGTAGCTTGCATTTAAAACAGTAAAACACTTTTTTTACTGTAATATAATTGCAGTTGCCTGCAATGTGTGTGTAAGGCCCACAGTGTGTACTGTGCCCACTACTGCCAGTGCCCAGTGCCACCACTCATATCTGGTGTCACAGTAGCTTGCATTTAACACAGTAAAACACTTTTTTCACTGTAATATATTTGCAGTTGCCTGCCAGCGTGTGTGTCAGGCCCACAGAGTGTACTGTGCCCACTGCTGCCAGTGTCCAGTGCCACCACTCATATCTGATGTCACAGTAGCTTGTATTTAAACAGTAAATCACTTTTTTCACTGTAATATAATTTCAGTTGCCTGCCAGCATGTGTGTCAGGCCCACAGCGTGTACTGTGCCCACTACTGCCAGTACCCAGTGCCACCACTCATATCTGGTGTCACAGTAGCTTGCATTTAACACAGCAAAACACTTGAGTAGGGTTATTGGCTACGCTCGGGTCCACTACCCCATCATTTAGCTAACTAACCCTCCCCCTTTTCTCTCCCAATAACCACACACAGCCACTGTTTGGATTAAATCGGCCACAGCAGCCGTCTTTTATTAAATAATATAAATAACATGAATAAACATAACACTTGATATAACAATGACATATATATATAACTATATATACATGTCTAACTGACGAGGGAGGTCCTAGAAGCCGCCTAACTGCACCTTAAACGACCACAAACCACCACGGCAATTCCATCTTGCCCCCAGCCTCGTACCACAAGCTCGGGGACACCAACTGACGGACGCCATACCAAGCCAACCAGGTGCCCCAACTCTGAGAGTCCAGCCCCACCATTGAGGCCCTCTCATTCACCGTTACCATCCAGTAGCCCCAGCTTCTATGACCTCCCCCCTCCAACAACGCGCAGCTTGACAGCCCTTAAGCTCGTGCGTTCCGCCACACCCGGAGGGCTGTTTCAATACCTCCCTGCAAGTCCAGTGACCACAAATCAATGCCCACCGCATTGAGGTGGACTCCATCCTGTCTCCAAAAGCCTCCTGTTCCTGCTTCCAACTCGGGGTGCCTCACCACCACCGCCCCATGTTTGGCACAGAACCGCCCAATCACCCTGTTCAGCTTAATCCTAGCCTTATTCAACCTTTCCACCGATCTCACCTCCCTCCAGACCTTCCTGGGGACAATGTCCGACCACACAGTGACAACTGACGGGAAGAGGGACCACAAACGCAAAAAATCAAAACGGATATCCCTGATCAACTCTCTGCAAGGTCGGACCCCTAGGTCATTTCCCCCAACATGCAACACCAAGACATCTGGGACTCTATCTAACCTGGCTTGCCGATGAACCTCCTGCAAAACACTACCCCACACCATACCTCTACGTCCGATCCATCTTACTATGGCCATCCCCCGATCAAACCCCAACTGCCGCCCATTCTGCCGAACATCCGCTCGCAATGCCCCCCAGAACACGAACGAATGGCCCAGGATCCATACTAACAACGGGGCATCACCTGAAAAAAGAACAAGACAAACATGGTTAGACACAGCCTTAAACTGCCCCTAAACGCACATACAGCCGAAAACGTTCCGACTCCCACCTCCCAATACGCTTAATCACTTCATCTCGCACCCCTAAGCGAGCAGCCTCCGTGGCAGCACCTATCCTGAAGGAATGACCCGTAAACTTGCCAGAGTCCATTCCCAGATTACGCAAACATTTTTTGAATACCGCTATAAATTGAAATCGCGATAAAAAGGAGCCATCCTCGTGTCTGAGAATCGGGCCTGCCGCGACCCCTGCCCTTCCTTGAAAATCCCGCAAACACCGTACTGGACACAAGAGACATCCCGGCACCTCAAACAATGAGACTAAATGACCCCTCCCCTCCTGATCCGTCTTTGAAAATCTCAGAGAAATCACCACCCTGTCGTCATATAGCGTTACATCCTCACACCTCAGACCCCCTTCCCGCCGCACACTTGCACACACTAACTCCCCTAAACGAAAGGCCCCGAAAAAAGCCAGAGCAAAGGCTAGTCTAAATAAGCTCACCTCCCAAGCCGAGCGACACACTCCAGCTGCCTGCTCCCCTAACTGTAACAATAATGAAAAAGACACCGGTAGGCGGGAATCTTTTACGCGCTGAAACCTTCTATAACCCTTCAAAATTTGTCGGACCAAAAAGGACTTAGTAATGTCCGGGGAATTCCGCAACTTGAATCCGAAAGCCAAGCCCGCCATGCAACCATTGATCTTGGCAACCGACCAACCTTGATCCTTCACGTGGCCAATGAAAAGTAACAACGGAATTTCCCCGTCCAGTACCTCGACCCCTAGGTCCTTACACCACTGCTGCCACCTACTCCAAGCCCTATCATACGTCCTCCACGTGCCTTCACTCAATGATGCCTGCAACAGAGCAGCTACGGTACCTCCAGGATCTCCCACAACGACTCTGGACACACCAATCCGACCTGACTCGCATCCGGGGCCAGCTGGCGAAACCGCTTCCACTGAAAACGAGAAAGTGCGTCAGCTATACAGTTAGAGGAACCAGGCACATGCACCGCAAACACCCAAGCATTAAGGGACAAGCACCGGAGAACCAACTGCTGCAACAGGCAAATAACCGGGGGGGAAGAAGCCGTTACGCTATTGATGGCTTGCACAACTCCCAAGTTGTCACAGTGGAAACGGACTTTCTTGTGCCGAAACTTCTCCCCCCAGAGCGTGACTGCCAACACAATGGGGAATAGTTCCAGCAATGCCACGTTTTTTACCCATCCTTTTAGTACCCAGGACTCAGGCCACTGACCCGCACACCACTGCCCTTCACAGTACGCCCCAAAACCCACTCCACCCGCAGCATCCGTGAACAATTCGAAATCAAACGCATCAACCACCCCCCCCATAACTAATGCTCTGCCATTAAACTGCTGTAAAAAGGAATCCCAAACCTTCAAATCCCCTTTCAACTCCCTGCCTAGCCTAATAAAATGGTGGGGAGACACCACACCTCCTGTCGCCGAAGCCAATCTCCTACTAAAAATGCGGCCCATTGGGAGGATTCTGCATGCAAAATTTAATTTGCCCAACAAAGACTGCAGGTCCCGCAGGCGAACCTTTTTTGCTGTCAATGCCGCCGCCACCTCTGTTCTTAAATCTGACACTTTGTCTACTGGTAGCCTACACTCCATCCGCAGTGTATCGATGACAATACCCAAAAAGCTTAGTTCAGTAGACGGCCCCACCGTTTTATCCACCGCTAAAGGGACTCCAAAACACTCAAAAACAGACTGCAATGTGGATAACAACAACGAACAAACCCTAGATCCCCCCGGCCCCAAACACAGGAAATCATCCAAATAATGAATGACAGAGTGACAACCTGATTCCTGAACCACCACCCACTCCAGAAAAGAACTGAAACGCTCAAAATATGCACACGATATTGAACAGCCCATTGGCAAACACCTATCCACAAAATAAGCGCCATTCCAAAAACAACCCAGTAAATACAAACTATCCGGGTGAACTGGCAACAACCGAAATGCCGCTTCAATGTCACATTTTGCCAACAGGGTACCCGGACCCAGCTTCCTTACCCATTCCACAGCCGCATCAAAGGAGGCATAAACCACAGAACAAAGTTCCGGGTCAATGCCCTCATTGACCGACGCACCCTTAGGGAATGATAAATGGTGGATGAGCCTAAATTTGTTAGGCTCCTTCTTAGGGATCAAACCCAAAGGGGAAACTCGCAAGTTACTGATGGGTGATTTAACAAACGGACCATCCATCCTCCCTAGGGAAACCTCTTTAGCTAACTTTGCTGTCACTATGTCCGGGAACTGCAATGCCGAACGCAAATTCTTCCGCTTCTCTATGACTGGTAACGGGTATGAAGGTATATGAAAACCGAACTTAAACCCCAAACACAAAAATTCAGCTAACTCCTGGTTCGGATATCTATTTAGATGCCCCACCATCCTTTCCACTCGCACTGGGGTCTGCCCCTTTTGCAAAACTATCCCCACCCCTCTGTCTACCCCCTCTAAAACATCTGCTAGCCCCATGGCCCCCGCCACACACAGAACATTCATGCCTAAATTTGCATTTTTGGCCGAATTTGCAATTTCCCTCATTGAAAAGGAAGCAGTATCCTCTTCCAACTGGGGGCGTCCCTGTACCTTGCTGTACCCCAACCCCTGACTCACTCCGAAAGGACTGACCACTCCTGCCTGGCGCTGTCACCCTCATCCATAACGCAATGTCCTTATGGTCCCATCTCATATTAGGACGGACCGCTTTCCTCTGACGAAACTGTTCGTCATACCGTAACCACCCGGAACCCCCATACACTCTATAGGCTTCCCCAATAGCATCTAAATAGCAAAATAAAGGGGAACAGCATTCCGGACTCTTCTCCCCAATTACACTCGCCAAAATAGCAAAGGCCTGCAGCCAATTACTAAATGACCTGGGGATGAGGCGATAACGACGTTTATCATCCTCCTCCTTCCTTACTCCGTCCTTCTTTACCACATCAAGGTTGAAACGTTCCAACGGAAGCAGCGAAAAAATTTCTATATACTCTCCCTTCCAAATTTTCTCACGAACCTCCGTTTTCAAATGCGCTCCCAGGGGACCCTCAAAGCAGACATACACCTCCCCTTTTGCGGCATCATCTAATCTGGGCCTATCCTCATCACCTCCCGCCTGCGTCTGCACTGATACTGATTCGGCTACACCTGTGCTATTGGCCACTGCTACATTACTATTGCTAGCGTTCGCCGGTACATTGCTATTTTCTGTCCCCAACCCCCACGCTGCTAAGGGGGTAGCCCCCATTGCCCCCCTATCCTGACTAATCCCCGCTAAACCACACAGCAAGCGCCCCAAACCACCGATAATAGCACTATTGCTCCCACCCGCCTCAGGCGCCACATTAAATAAAGATAACAGTGTTCCCAGTGATGTCTCACCTAGCTGCCCGGGTGCTGTGAACCCGGCAGCCGCAGGTCCTGATTCCTGACGGACGACTCCTGGATCCACGACGTTCCTTTGATGGGTACTTGTGCTGTTCGCCGGCAGCACCCCAGCCGGATCACTGCTGGGTGCGTTAGGGATGGCTCCGGGACGCCCTCTGTCCTCAACGGTGTCAGGACCAGTAGCGAACTGTCCGCCCTCAGGAAATGGCCTGCGCAACTCCCTGTCCTCCACATAAGCATCTGCGCGCCTGTCTTCATGCCCAAGAGGCCTGCTCTGGGGCGGGGAGCCGGCCAGAACAGCCTCGTCCTCCTCCTCTGTAAGAAGCTCATCTTGGCAAGGCCTGCGCCCGTCCCTAGCACCTACAGGCGCAGCCTCGTGTGCCATTGAAAGGGGCTCATCCTGTAAGGGCCTGCGCCGGGCCGCCCTGGCCGACCGCGCAGCCCCGCTGCTGCCTCTGCTGCCACTACCTCTCCCTCGCTGAGCAGGCCTCCGACTCCTGGGAACAGGAGGGGATCCTGCAGAACCAGGTCCTGACTCCCCTGCTGCTGCCACGATGGGCTGAGGGGAAGGCCCCACAGCCTCTGGAGGGTCCCGCCGGACATATGGATTCCTCCCACGCCGGGAGGCCGCAGGAGCCCTGGAATGATCCCGGCGTG
Source organism: Bufo bufo (assembly GCF_905171765.1). Taxonomy (NCBI): domain Eukaryota; kingdom Metazoa; phylum Chordata; class Amphibia; order Anura; family Bufonidae; genus Bufo; species Bufo bufo. The sequence continues at coordinate 364,684,472 of NC_053393.1, forward strand.
GAGGGTCCCTTGTGGGGCTCCTGACACGGCGCCGGACCCGGGGGGGTAAATCGGGGCTCAGGCGCGCCGGCGGCCGTACCCGCCGCGGCCGTGTAGCTGCTGGATTAGGGCTAGACGTGCCCACCTCCGCCCCCCCTAGCAATGCGGTCACCTGCTGCTCCAGCCAGTCACTGCCCCTGGTGTCCGCCGCTTCCCTCAATCGCCGCAGCATCGCCTCCACTGCTTCTGCCATTGCAGTATGCGATGCTGCACTTCAGATGCTAGATGCTGGCTCTCTGCTTCCTAAAATGGCGGGCGCTATCCTGCCTCACCACTACTTCAGCCTGCCGCTCCCCGCCCCTTCCTAGCTCCTCCCCCCTTTCCCTGCACGCTTCCACTTAACCCTTACCTTGCCTGACCCTTGCTCACAAAACCCCTCATGCCGGCCTCCCTTGAAGCATGCCGCTTCGTCCGGCCTCACTTTTTTCACTGTAATATAATTGCAGTTGCCTGCCAGCGTGTGTCAGGCCCACAGCGTGTACTGTGCCCACTACTGCCAGTGCCCAGTGCCACCACTCATATCTGGTGTTACAGTAGTTTGTATTTAAAACAGTAAAAAAAAAAATCACACATATCTGGTGTCACAGTAGCTTGCATTTAAAACAGTAAAACACTTTTTTCACTGTAATATAATTGCAGTTGCCTGCCAGCATGTGTGTCAGGCCCACAGCGCGTACTGTGCCCACTACTGCCAGTGCCCAGTGCCACCTATTATATCTGGTGTCACAGTAGCTTGCATTTAAAACAGTAAAACACTTTTTTCACTGTAATATTATTGCAGTTGCCTGCCAGCGTGTGTGTTAGGCCCACAGCGTGTACTGTACCCACGACTGCCAGTGCCCAGTGCCACCACTCATATGTTGTGTCACAGTAGCTTGCATTTAAAACAGTAAATCACTTTTTTCATTGTAATATAATTGCAATTGCATGCCAGCGTGTGTGTTAGGCCCACAGCGTATACTGTGCCCACTACTGCCAGTGCCCAGTGCCACCACTCATATCTGGTGTCACAGTAGCTTGCATTTAAAACAGTAAAACACTTTTTTCCACTGTAATATAATTGCAGTTGCCTTCCAGCGTGTGTGTCAGGCCCACAGCGTGTACTGTGCCCACTACTGCCAGTGCCCAGTGCCACCACTCATATCTGGTGTCACCGTAGCTTGTATTTAAACAGTAAATCACTTTTTTCACTGTAATATAATTGAAGTTGCCTGCCCGCATGTGTGTCAGTCCCACAGCGTGTACTGTGCCCACTACACATATCTGGTGTCACAGTAGCTTGCATTTAAAACAGTAAAACACTTTTTTCACTGTTATATAATTGCAGTTGCCTGCCAGCATGTGTGTCAGGCCCACAGCGCGTACTGTGCCCACTACTGCCAGTGCCCAGTGCCACCACTCATATCTGGTGTCACAGTAGCTTGCATTTAAAACAGTAAATCACTTTTTTCACAGTAATATAATTGCAGTTGCCTGCCAGCGTGTGTGTCAGGCTTACAGCGTGTACTGTGCCCATTACTCATATCTGGTGTCACAGTAGCTTGCATTTAAAACAGTAAATCACTTTTTTCACTGTAATATAACTGCAGTTGCCTGCCAGCGTGTGTGTCAGGCCCACAGAGTGTACTGTGCCCACTACTGCCAGTGTCCAGTGTGTACTGTGCCCACTACTGCCAGTGCCCAGTGCCACCACTCATATCTGGTGTCACAGTAGCTTGCATTTAAAATAGTAAAACACTTTTTTCACTGTAATATAATTGCAGTTGCCTGCCAGCGTATGTGTCAGGCCCACAGCGTGTACTGTGCCCACTACTGCCAGTGCCCAGTGCCACCACTCATATCTTGTGTCACAGTAGCTTCCATTTAAAACAGTAAATCACTTTTTTCACAGTATTATAATTGCAGTTTCCTGCCAGCGTGTGTGTCAGTCCCACAGCGTGTACTGTGCCCACTACTGCCAGTGCCCAGTGCCACCGCTCATATCTGATGTCACAGTAGCTTGTATTTAAACAGTAAATCACTTTTTTCACTGTAATATAATTGCAGATGCCTGCCAGCATGTGTGTCAGGCCCACAGCGTTCTCTGTGCCCACTACTCATATCTGGTGTCACAGTAGCTTGCATTTAAAACAGTAAAAAACTTTTTTCCACTGTAATGTAATTGCAGTTGCCTGCCAGCGTGTGTTTCAGGCCCACAGCGTGTACTGTGCCCACTACTGCCAGTGCCCAGTGCCACCACTCATATCTGATGTCACAGTAGCTTGTATTTAAAACAGTAAATCACTTTTTCCACAGTAATATAATTGCAGTTGCCTGCCAGCGTGTGTGTCAGGCCCACAGCGTGTACTGTGCCCACTACTGCCAGTGCCCAGTGCCACCTATTATATCTGGTGTCACAGTAGCTTGCATTTAAAACAGTAAAACACTTTTTTCACTGTAATATTATTGCAGTTGCCTGCCAGCGTGTGTGTTAGGCCCACAGCGTGTACTGTACCCACTACTGCCAGTGCCCAGTGCCACCACTCATATGTTGTGTCACAGTAGCTTGCATTTAAAACAGTAAATCACTTTTTTCACTGTAATATAATTGCAATTGCCTGCCAGCGTGTGTGTTAGGCCCACAGCGTATACTGTGCCCACTACTGCCAGTGCCCAGTGCCACCACTCATATCTGGTGTCACAGTAGCTTACATTTGAAACAGTAAAACACTTTTTTCACTGTAATATAATTGCAGTTGCCTGCCAGCGTGTGTGTGTCAGGCCCACAGCGTGTACTGTGCCCACTACTGCCAGTGCCACCACTCATATCTGGTGTCACAGTAGCTTGCACGCATAGTACCACTAATCGAAAAAAAATGACAGGCAGAGGCAGGGCACCCCGCAGGGGCCATCGTGGTCGTGGTGCTGTGATTTCCTTTGGCCCTAGAATAATGCTCAGTGTTCAGAGGCCACGTACCCTGAACTCGAAAAGTTCTGAGGACATAGTTGACTGGTTAACACAGGACACCCAATCTTCTACAGCTTCTTCTCGGAACCTTGACGCACCATCCTCCTCCAGCTCAGCTTCGGGTACCTCTCAAGTTGCCACTCGCCCGCCTCCCGCCACCACCAACACTAGCACCACAGCTGCTTCACTTGATCTGTCAGAGGAGTTATTTACACATCAGTTGGAAGAAATGAGTGATATGCAACCATTATTGCCAGAGGATGTAGATAACAGGGATATGTCTCAGTCAGGCAGCATTACACACAGGGACGTACGGTGATGATGTTGTACCCGCTGCTGCTTCCTTTGCTGAGTTGTCAGATACAAGTGAAGCGGTTGATGATGACGATGTGTCCGTGGATGTCACGTGGGTGCCCGCTCGAAGAGAAGAACAACAGGGGGAAAGTTCAGATGGGGAGACAGAGAGGAGGATGAGACGAGTTGGAAGCAGGGGGAGGTCGTCGCAAGGAGCTAGTGGCACAGTCAGACAGCATGTATCGGCACCCGGGGTCAGCCAGACAGCACGCCAATCAATGCATGCTGTTGCCACCACCAGAATGCCCTCATTGCAAAGCTCAGCAGTGTGGCATTTTTTTTGTGTGTCTGCCTCTGATAACAGCGATGCCATTTTCAACCTGTGCCAAAAGAAACTGAGTTTTTCTGAACCATCTATTGAAAATGTTATGCCCAGCCCAATTTTCTCTATGTACAGTAATTACTGTATACTGTATATGCCATACGGAAAAACGGAACGGAAAAATGGAACCGACACGGAAACACAACGGAAACAAAAAAACGGAAAAACGGATCCGTGAAAAACGGAACGCAAAACACTGAAATGGACATACTGTAGTGTGAAAGAGGCCTTATTAAGATGAATGAGGCATGGATCCCGAAGGGACTGACAGTGGGCGATACATTTGACTAAAAAAGGCCTGATGAGATGAGATGCCTTGGACTAAAAATGGTCCACACGCTGCTGTATTTTATCTCTGCATGCCGGATGACTTCTCCGCACCCAACTAGGGTTCAAGCCGCAATGTTTTAGTGCACTTTCTGCCTGAAAAACATACATTTTTCCGGCCGCTGCTACAGCAGCAGCTGCAACAGCAGCAGCTGCAACAATACCTAATTTTTTAGGCATGTGTACATGCCTAATTTTTCGGGCCTCTGGTGCTGCACTGTGGCTGCAAAAACAAAACAAAAAAAAAGGCACATACATGTGTCAATTCCCCTTCGTGATCGTTACCTTGTTGTGGTGAAGGGGCTTGCATATCACAATGAAGCGATCACCTCTATGAGTGTGTTGGCAATAGCAATGTTGGCACACCCCAGATGATAAGGTCGTTGCTTCATTGTGAACAGACCAAAAGTGATCAGCTGGATAATTTTGCATAGAAAAAACATGAATTTTCTTTGTGATCATCTAAGGTGATCATTAAAGCCTATTAGTCCAACAATGGGCCCAAACTGCAGAATCATTGTTTTCTGGGTCACTTAACTGTCACTGAACGACCTCAGCACGACCATAGGCTTTGAAAAACCGCCATCGCCTGCAATCTCCCAAACGTGCGCACGAGCACAGTCATCACTACACCAAGATTGATAGAGGAATAAAATTTATGTCATGAGTTTGTCGACTATTGACAACTCTTTGCGGTTGTCTAAAATCTATTCGATACACGTCCCCTGATAGGGGACGTAACAGGGATTAAACTGATAATAATAGTACTACTAAACATACCACTCATATAGGGTAGCACAGTACATTGCACAGCACACGAGCAGTGCCCCAAATTGGAAGTAGGAGGACCAAACAAGCATCTTTTTCCATCTCCCGATTCCTAAAATCTATTCCATAGACCGGCCCCTGATAGGGGACGCAACAGGGATTAAACTGATAGGAATAGTACTACTTAACATACCACTCATATAGGGTAGTACAGTACATTGCACGGCGCACGCGCCGTGCCCCAAATTGGAAGTAAGAGGACCGACCAAGCATTTTTTCCATTTCCTGGTTCCTAAAATCTATTCTTTACACCGGCCCCTGATAGGGGACGTAACAGGTATTAAACTGATAGGAATAGTACTACTTAACATACCACTCAGATCGGGTAGCACAGTACATTGCACGGCGTACACGCAGTGCCCCAAATTGGAAGTAAGAGGACCGACCAAGCATCTTTTTCCATCTCCCGGTTCCTAAAATCTATTCCATACACCGGCCCCTGATAGGGGACGTAACAGGGATTAAACTGATAGGAATAGTACTACTTAACATACCACCCATATAGGGTAGCACAGTACATTGCACGGCACACGCGCAGTGCCCCAAATTGGAAGTAGGAGGACCAACCAAGCATCTTTTTCCATCTCCCGATTCCTAAAATCTATTCCATACACCGACCCCTGATAGGTGACGTAACAGGGATTAAACTGATAGGAATAGTACTACTTAACATACCACTCATATAGGGTAGCACAGTACATTGCACGGTGCACGCGCAGTGCCCCAAATTGGAAGTAAGAGGACCGACCAAGCATCTTTTTCCATCTCCCGGTGTCACCTCCAGCTCTGTGAGAAGGTCTGTTAGACGTTCTTCGCTACCTCTTGCATGACGTTCTTTGTTTTGGTTTTACTTTGTCATCTCCTTTCCTTCTCCCAGCTGTCACCTATTTGCACTGATTGTCTCCCTTTATATTCCCTCCCATACTGCCTCACTTCGCGGTTTATATTTCTTCCTGGATGAGTTGTTCACTGCTGGATACTGCTTCTCCTGATTCCTCAGATAAGTCTGTTTCCTTTATTTGTGTTTCCTTGCTGGCTTGATTGTAGGTGACCCTGACTCCGTCCGTATTAAGTGCAGGGAGCCTGTGGTCGTGTCCCCTCACTATTATAGGGTTTTCAGGTGTCACATAGTATAAGGTACGTGGGCATGCAATTGTCTACCATAAAGACCTTTGCATGGGCATAGCAGTCAGGGAGAGCTCTAGGGGTTTTATAGGGCTCACCCATATGCTCCTTAGTTTGGAATCAAGCCAGTCGGATGTTTATTTATAAGTTCCAGCTTTCTGCAACAACATCCGTGACATTATAAACCGCCATAACCGTCTTAAGCATGGATCTGGTTTCAGCCTTGATTGACCGCATGCAAGGTCTTTCACTGGAGGTAGCAGATCTCCATAAAACTGTGTCTCAGTTTCAGGTGATCGGTTCTGCTTGCGTTCATGGAGTTTGTTCCGAGCCTAAGATCTCGCTTCCGGATACGTTCTCCGGGGGTAGTGAGAATTTTGTTCACTTTAGAGAGGCTTGCAAACTCCATTTTCGCCTACTTCCCCATTCCTCTGGTGATGAGGAGCTGAGGGTGGGGATCATCATCTCGCTGCTCAGGGATACCGCTCAGTCTTGAGCCTTTTCGCTGCCGGTCGGGGCACGGCCCCTCTGATCTTTGGATTAATTTTTTGTAGCCCTGGGGCAGATATATGATGACCCGGATCGTATTGCTCTGGCTGAATCTAAACTGCGTCTTTTATGCCAGGGTAAACAGTCCGCAGATAATTTCGGAGATGGGCAGCTGATACTGGTTGGAATGATGCTGCACTCCGAAGTCAATTTTGTCATGGTCTTTCGGAAAGATTGAAAGATGCATTTGCTTTTCATGAGAGACCAGCCTCATTAGAATCTGCCATGTCTCTAGCTGTTCGTATTGACAGGCGTCTTAGAGAGAGAGAGAGGAGACTACTCCTTCCTGTCATATTCAGTCCAAGGACAGTGGGGCTGTCTCATTCCGTGCGCAGGGGTCTCAGTCTCTCTCAATCCCCTCTGTGGAGTAGGCCATGCAGCTGGGTTTGCTTGCCTCTGATAGTAGAGGATTCAGCTCTCAGAGGAGGGTTTGTTTCTGTTGTGGGGGTATAAATCATTTGGCTAATGTTTGCCCCTCTTGGAGATTCATGGAGTTTTCTGAGGGTAATAAAAGAAAAAGAAAAAGAAAAAAACCCTCTAAAAACTTTCCATTTGCTACTATTGGCAAGGTTGATGCGGAAATTGAAGGTTTGCCATTTACTTGTAGTTCCCGTTTTCTGTGCCCACTACTGCCAGTGCCACCACTCATATCTGGTGTCACAGTAGCTTGCACGCATAGTACCACTAATCGAAAAAAAATGACAGGCAGAGGCAGGGCACCCCGCAGGGGCCATCGTGGTCGTGGTGCTGTGATTTCCTTTGGCCCTAGAATAATGCTCAGTGTTCAGAGGCCACGTACCCTGAACTCGAAAAGTTCTGAGGACATAGTTAACTGGTTAACACAGGACACCCAATCTTCTACAGCTTCTTCTCGGAACCTTGACGCACCATCCTCCTCCAGCTCAGCTTCGGGTACCTCTCAAGTTGCCACTCGCCCGCCTGCCGCCACCACCAACACTAGCACCACAGCTGCTTCACTTGATCTGTCAGAGGAGTTATTTACACATCAGTTGGAAGAAATGAGTGATATGCAACCATTATTGCCAGAGGATGTAGATAACAGGGATATGTCTCAGTCAGGCAGCATTACACACAGGGACGTATGGTGATGATGTTGTACCCGCTGCTGCTTCCTTTGCTGAGTTGTCAGATACAAGTGAAGCGGTTGATGATGACGATGTGTCCGTGGATGTCACGTGGGTGCCCGCTCGAAGAGAAGAACAACAGGGGGAAAGTTCAGATGGGGAGACAGAGAGGAGGATGAGACGAGTTGGAAGCAGGGGGAGGTCGTCGCAAGGAGCTAGTGGCACAGTCAGACAGCATGTATCGGCACCCGGGGTCAGCCAGACAGCACGCCAATAAACGCATGCTGTTGCCACCACCAGAATGCCCTCATTGCAAAGCTCAGCAGTGTGGCATTTTTTTTGTGTGTCTGCCTCTGATAACAGCGATGCCATTTTCAACCTGTGCCAAAAGAAACTGAGTTTTTCTGAACCATCTATTGAAAATGTTATGCCCAGCCCACTTTTCTCTATGTACAGTAATTACTGTATACTGTATATGCCATACGGAAAAACGGAACGGAAAAACGGAACCGAAACGGAAACACAACGGAAACAAAAAAACGGAAAAACGGATCCGTGAAAAACGGAACGCAAAACACTGAAATGGACATACTGTAGTGTGAAAGAGGCCTTATTAAGATGAATGAGGCATGGATCCCGAAGGGACTGACAGTGGGCGATACATTTGACTAAAAAAGGCCTGATGAGATGAGATGCCTTGGACTAAAAATGGTCCACACGCTGCTGTATTTTATCTCTGCATGCCGGATGACTTCTCCGCACCCAACTAGGGTTCAAGCCGCAATGTTTTAGTGCACTTTCTGCCTGGAAAACATACATTTTTCCGGCCGCTGCTACAGCAGCAGCTGCAACAGCACCTAATTTTTTAGGCATGTGTACATGCCTAATTTTTCGGGCCTCTGGTGCTGCACTGTGGCTGCAAAAACAAAACAAAAAAAAAGGCACATACATGTGTCAATTCCCCTTCGTGATCGTTACCTTGTTGTGGTGAAGGGGCTTGCATATCACAATAAAGCGATCACCTCTATGAGTGTGTTGGCAATAGCAATGTTGGCACACCCCAGATGATAAGGTCGTTGCTTCATTGTGAACAGACCAAAAGCGATCAGCTGGATAATTTTGCATAGAAAAAACATGAATTTTCTTTGTGATCATCTAAGGTGATCATTAAAGCCTATTAGGCCAACAATGGGCCCAAACTGCAGAATCATTGTTTTCTGGGTCACTTAACTGTCACTGAACGACCTCAGCACGACCATAGGCTTTGAAAAACCGCCATCGCCTGCAATCTCCCAAACGTGCGCACGAGCACAGTCATCACTACACCAAGATTGATAGAGGAATAAAATTTATGTCATGAGTTTGTCGACTATTGACAACTCTTTGCGGTTGTCTAAAATCTATTCGATACACGTCCCCTGATAGGGGACGTAACAGGGATTAAACTGATAATAATAGTACTACTAAACATACCACTCATATAGGGTAGCACAGTACATTGCACAGCACACGAGCAGTGCCCCAAATTGGAAGTAGGAGGACCAAACAAGCATCTTTTTCCATCTCCCGATTCCTAAAATCTATTCCATAGACCGGCCCCTGATAGGGGACGCAACAGGGATTAAACTGATAGGAATAGTACTACTTAACATACCACTCATATAGGGTAGTACAGTACATTGCACGGCGCACGCGCCGTGCCCCAAATTGGAAGTAAGAGGACCGACCAAGCATTTTTTCCATCTCCTGGTTCCTAAAATCTATTCCATACACCGGCCCCTGATAGGGGACGTAACAGGGATTAAACTGATAGGAATAGTACTACTTAACATACCACTCAGATCGGGTAGCACAGTACATTGCACGGCGTACACGCAGTGCCCCAAATTGGAAGTAAGAGGACCGACCAAGCATCTTTTTCCATCTCCCGGTTCCTAAAATCTATTCCATACACCGGCCCCTGATAGGGGACGTAATAGGGATTAAACTGATAGGAATAGTACTACTTAACATACCACCCATATAGGGTAGCACAGTACATTGCACGGCACACGCGCAGTGCCCCAAATTGGAAGTAGGAGGACCAACCAAGCATCTTTTTCCATCTCCCGATTCCTAAAATCTATTCCATACACCGGCCCCTGATAGGGGACGTAACAGGGATTAAACTGATAGGAATAGTACTACTTAACATACCACTCATATAGGGTAGCACAGTACATTGCACGGTGCACGCGCAGTGCCCCAAATTGGAAGTAAGAGGACCGACCAAGCATCTTTTTCCATCTCCCGGTGTCACCTCCAGCTCTGTGAGAAGGTCTGTTAGACGTTCTTCGCTACCTCTTGCATGACGTTCTTTGTTTTGGTTTTACTTTGTCATCTCCTTTCCTTCTCCCAGCTGTCACCTATTTGCACTGATTGTCTCCCTTTATATTCCCTCCCATACTGTCTCACTTCGCGGTTTATATTTCTTCCTGGATGAGTTGTTCACTGCTGGATACTGCTTCTCCTGATTCCTCAGATAAGTCTGTTTCCTTTATTTGTGTTTCCTTGCTGGCTTGATTGTAGGTGACCCTGACTCCGTCCGTATTAAGTGCAGGGAGCCGGTGGTCGTGTCCCCTCACTATTATAGGGTTTTCAGGTGTCACATAGTATAAGGTACGTGGGCATGCAATTGTCTACCATAAAGACCTTTGCATGGGCATAGCAGTCAGGGAGAGCTCTAGGGGTTTTATAGGGCTCACCCATATGCTCCTTAGTTTGGAATCAAGCCAGTCGGATGTTTATTTATAAGTTCCAGCTTTCTGCAACAACATCCGTGACATTATAAACCGCCATAACCGTGTTAAGCATGGATCTGGTTTCAGCCTTGATTGACCGCATGCAAGGTCTTTCACTGGAGGTAGCAGATCTCCATAAAACTGTGTCTCAGTTTCAGGTGATCGGTTCTGCTTGCGTTCATGGAGTTTGTTCCGAGCCTAAGATCTCGCTTCCGGATACGTTCTCCGGGGGTAGTGAGAATTTTGTTCGCTTTAGAGAGGCTTGCAAACTCCATTTTCGCCTACTTCCCCATTCCTCTGGTGATGAGGAGCTGAGGGTGGGGATCATCATCTCGCTGCTCAGGGATACCGCTCAGTCTTGAGCTTTTTCGCTGCCGGTCGGGGCACGGCCCCTCTGATCTTTGGATAAATTTTTTGTAGCCCTGGGGCAGATATATGATGACCCGGATCGTATTGCTCTGGCTGAATCTAAACTGCGTCTTTTATGCCAGGGTAAACAGTCCGCAGATAATTTCGGAGATGGGCAGCTGATACTGGTTGGAATGATGCTGCACTCTGAAGTCAATTTTGTCATGGTCTTTCGGAAAGATTGAAAGATGCATTTGCTTTTCATGAGAGACCAGCCTCGTTAGAATCTGCCATGTCTCTAGCTGTTCGTATTGACAGGCGTCTTAGAGAGAGAGAGAGGAGACTACTCCTTCCTGTCATATTCAGTCCAAGGACAGTGGGGCTGTCTCATTCAGTGCGCAGGGGTCTCAGTCTCTCTCAATCCCCTCTGTGGAGTAGGCCATGCAGCTGGGTTTGCTTGCCTCTGATAGTAGAGGATTCAGCTCTCAGAGGAGGGTTTGTTTCTGTTGTGGGGGTATAAATCATTTGGCTAATGTTTGCCCCTCTTGGAGATTCATGGAGTTTTCTGAGGGTAATAAAAGAAAAAGAAAAAGAAAAAAACCCTCTAAAAACTTTCCATTTGCTACTATTGGCAAGGTTGATGCGGAAATTGAAGGTTTGCCATTTACTTGTAGTTCCCGTTTTCTCCTACCTGCAAGGGTGGTGCTAGACAGCAAGAACATTGTTTGTGAGATTTTTGCAGATAGTGGAGCAGCTGTCAATCTCATTAATAATCAATTTGCAATAACACATGGTTTCCAGGTATGCACTTTGGAAAAGGATATACCTGTTTTTGCTATCGATTCCGCTCCACTTTCTTAAAGATCGTTAAAGGGCATAGTTCACAATATCCATTTGACTGTGGGTGACGCTCATGTTGAGGATATGTCATGTTTCGTCTTAAGCGGATTACCTACTCCTCTAGTGTTGGGGCTACCCTGGCTCACTAAACATAACCCCACCATTGATTGGCAAGCAAGGCAAATAAATGGTTGGAGTCAGTTTTGCAGAGAGAAGTGCCTCACGGCGTCTCTTTCAGAGGTTTCTACCAAGACTGTGCCATCTTTTCTCTCAGAATTTTCGGATGTGTTTTCCGAGAGTGGTGTCCAGGAGTTGCCCCCGCACCGGGAGTACGACTGCCCTATTAATCTCATCCCAATGGCCAAACTGCCAAAATCACGTTTATACAATCTCTCCCAACCTGAAAGAGTCGCTATCCTTAGTTTTATCTCTGAGAGCCTGAGAAAGGGACACATCCGACCCTCGAAGTCACCTGTTGCCGCTGTTTTTTTTTTTTTGTTAAGAAAAAAGATGGTTCTTTAAGACCTTGTCTGGATTTCAGGGAGCTGAACCGTATCACGATTGGTGACCCATATGCGCTTCCTCTGATCCCGGACCTGTTTAACCAGATTGTTGGGGCTAAGGTTTTTTCTAAGTTGGATTTAAGAGGGGCATACAACCTAGTCAGGGTCAGGGAAGGGGACAAATGGAAGATGGCCTTTAATACCCCTCAGGGTCATTTCGAGAATTTGGTTATGCCCTTTGGTTTGATGAATGCTCCGGCCGTCTTCCAACATTTTGTGAACAGCATTTTTCATCATTTAATGGGGAAATTTGTACTGGTGTATCTGGATGACATTTAGATTTTTTCTCCTGATTTCAAGACTCATCGAGACCACCTACATCAGGTCTTGCTGATTCTGCGGGATAATAAATTGTACGTTAAACTGGAAAAATGTGTGTTTGCGGCTTCGGAGATTCAATTTCTTGGTTTTCTTCTCTCCGCTTCTGGTTTTCGCATGGACCCTGAGAAGGTCAGTGCCGTGCTTGATTGGGAGCTTCCTGAGAATTAGAAGGCGCTGATGCGGTTTTTGGGTTTCGCCAATTATTACAGAAAGTTCATTTCGAATTATTCCTCTGTTGTTAAGCCACTCACTGATATGACTAAAAAGGGGGTAGATTTTTCTTCGTGGTCGGTAGATGCGCTTAAAGCCTTTTCTAGTATCAAAGAGAGTTTTTCTTCCGCTCGCATTTTGGTACAACATGATGTCTCTCTACCTTTTATTGTTGAGGTGGTTGCTTCTGAGGTGGGTGTGGGTGCGGTCTTATCTCAGGGTCCCTCTCCTGCCAAATGGCGACCGTGTGCATTTTTCTCAAGAAAACTCTCCTCTGCAGAGAGAAATTACGATGTGGGAGATAGGGAGTTGTTGGCCATCAAATTAGCTTTTGAGGAATGGCGCCATTGGTTAGAGGGAGCCAGACACCCTATTACCGTGTTTACAGACCATAAGAATCTGGCCTACTTGGAATCGGCCAAGCGTCTGAACCCGAGACAGGCCAGATGGTCTTTGTTCTTTTCTAGGTTTAATTTTGTTGTTACGTTCCGCCCTGGGGTTAAAAATGTGAAGGCGGATGCCCGGTCACGTTGTTTTCCGGGAGGGGGAAATTTGAAGACCCGGGTCCCATTTTGGCTGAAGGGGTGGTCATCTCTGCTTTTTATCCTGATTTGGAGGCAGAGGTTCAGGCAGCCCAGGCAGAGGCTCCTGATCTTTGTCCCCCTGGGAGGTTGTTTGTGCCTCTCGATTTACGACACAAGGTTTTTAAGGAGCACCACGATACTGTCCTTGCTGGGCACCCGGGGAGCAGAGCCACAGTGGATTTTATTGCTCGGAGATTCTGGTGGCCGGCTCTTCGTAAGACGGTTGAGGGTTTTGTGGCAGCCTGCGAGACCTGCGCTCGTGCCAAGGTCCCTCATTCACGGCCATCGGGTTCTCTCCTCCCGTTACCCATTCCTTCCCGTCCTTGGACGCATCTGTCCATGGACTTCATTACGGACCTGCCTCGTTCCTCGGGGAAGACTGTGATTCTGGTAGTAGTGGACCGTTTTAGCAAAATGGCGCATTTCATTCCCTTTCCTGGGTTACCCAATGCTAAGACCCTGGCGCAAGCGTTTGTTAATCACATTGTTAAATTGCATGGCATTCCTTCAGACATCGTTTCTGATAGGGGCACGCAATTTGTTTCCAGATTCTGGAAGGCCTGTTCTCGCTTGGGGGTTCGGTTGTCGTTCTCTTCTGCTTTTCACCCGCAGTCGAATGGTCAGACCAAACGCGTCAATCAGAATCTGGAGACATATCTGCGCTGTTTTGTGATGGAGATTGGTGTTCTTTTTTGTCCCTTGTTGAGTTTGCTTTAAATAACCGTCGCCAGGAGTCCTCTGATAAGTCACCATTTTTTTGGTGCATATGGGTTTCATCCGCAGTTTGGGACATCCTCTGGAGAGGGGTCTTCTGGTTTACCTGATGAGGAGAGATTTTCCTCGTCTTTGCCATTTATTTGGCAAAAGATTCAGGGTAATCTGAAGAGGATGAGTGAGAGATATAAGCGTGTGGCGGATAAGAGACGTGTGCCTGGTCCGGACCTGAATGTGGGGGATCTGGTGTGGTTGTCTACAAAGAATATCAAACTGAAGGTTCCCTCCTGGAAGTTGGGTCCTAAGTTTATTGGGCCTTACAAGATCTTGTCCGTCATCAATCCCGTTGCCTTCCGTCTTGATCTTCATCAGACTTGTAGGATCCATAATGTTTTTCACAGGTCCCTATCAAAACCTTATGTCCAACCCACTGTACCCTCCTTTTTGCCTCCTCCTCCGAATGTTGTTGATGGTAATCTTGAATTTCAGTTCTCTAGGATTGTGGATTCTCACATTATCCATGGTTCTCTCCAGTACCTCGTTCATTGGGAGGGTCATGGTCCTGAGGAGAGGATGTGGGTCCCAGTGGCGGACATTATGGCCACTTGTCTCATCAGGGCTTTCCATTGGTCTCATCCTGAGAAGGTGGGCTCTGAGTGTCTGGAGTCCTCCCGTAGAGGGAGGGGTACTGTCACCGCCAGCACTGTGAGAAGGTCTGTTAGATGTTCTTCGCTACCTCTTGCATGACGTTCTTTGTTTTGGTTTCACTTTGTCATCTCCTTTCCTTCTCCCAGCTGTCATCTATTTGCACTGATTGTCTCTCTTTATATTCCCTCCCATACTGCCTCACTTTGCGGTTTATACTTCTTCCTGGATGAGTTGTTCACTGCTGGATACTGCTTCTCCTGATTCCTCAGATAAGTCTGTTTCCTTTATTTTTGTTTCCTTGCTGGCTTGATTGTAGGTGACCCTGACTTTGTCCGTATTAAGTGCAGGGAGCCAGTGTGTCCCCTCACTATTATAGGGTTTTCAGGTGTCACATAGTATAAGGATAGGTTTTTTGATGTAGGTTTTAGTATACAAAAAATAAAAGTGAAGTTTTAAGTAATACCTGGGTCAAGATAGGTCTCATTGCCTTGGTGGCATTAGTTAATTTAGTTATTAAATACCTTACCCAGGTTCTGTCCTAAATTTACTTTTTACATAGTATAAGGTACGTGGGCATGCAATTGTCTACCATAAAGACCTTTTCATGGGCATAGCAGTCAGGGAGAGCTCTAGGGGTTTTATAGGGCTCACCTATATGCTCTATAGTTTGGGATCAAGCCAGTCGGATGTTTATTTATAAGTTCCAGCTTTCTGCAACACCATCCGTGACACCCGGTTCCTAAAATCTTTTCCATACACCAGCCCCTGATAGGAATAGTACTACTTAACATACCATTTAGATCGGGTAGCACAGTACATTGCACGGCGCACACGCGCAGTGCCCCAAATTGGAAGTAAGAGGACCGACCAAGCATCTTTTTCCATCTCCCGGTTCCTAAAATCTATTCCATACACCGGCCCCTGATAGGAGACGTAACAGGGATTAAACTGATAGGAATAGTACTACTTAACAACCACTCATATAGGATAGCACAGTACATTGCACGGCACACGCGCAGTGCCCCAAATTGGAAATAAGAGGACCGACCAAGCATCTTTTTACATCTCCCGGTTCCTAAAATCTTTTCCATACACCAGCCCCTGATAGGGGACGTAACAGGGATTAAACTGATAGGAATAGTACTACTTAACATACCACTCAGATCGGGTAGTACAGTACATTGCACGGCGCACGCGCAGTGCCCCAAATTGGAAGTAAGAGGACCGACCAAGCATCTTTTTCCATCTCCCGGTTCCTAAAATCTATTCCATACACCGGCCCCTGATAGGGGACGTAACAGGGATTAAACTGATAGGAATAGTACTACTTCACATACCACTCAGATCGGGTAGCACAGTACATTGCACGGCGCACGCGCCGTGCCCCAAATTGGAAGTAAGAGGACCGACCAAGCATCTTTTTCCATCTCCCGGTTCCTAAAATCTATTCCATACACCGTCCCCAGATAGAAATAGTACTACTTAACATACCACTCAGATTGGGTAGCACAGTACATTGCACGGCGCACGCGCAGTGCCCCAAATTGGAAGTAAGAGGACCGACCAAGCATCTTTTTCCATCTCCCGGTTCCTAAAATCTATTCCATACACCGGCCCCTGATAGGGGACAAAACAGAGATTAAGTAAGAACTGGTAAAAACAGATTTTTTTAATAAAAAAAAAAGAGGACAGCCTCTGCGGAGCTGGGTATTTTTTGGCCGCGTTACTGAACGCTCATGCACAATGGCTGTAGGCTCATGCGTCCTTTTGCAGAGGTGACAAACCTGGTCAGTCAAACCCAAGGCAACATCATCAACCTCATCCCATATGCGTTTTTTCTGGAGCGTGCCCTGCGAAGAGTGCTGGATCAGGCCGTAGATGAGCATGACGAGGAAGAGTTGTGGTCACAATCACCACCAGAAGCAGCCTTGTTGTCGTCGATTGCTGGCCCTGCGACAACGCAGAGAGAGGAGTCTGAAGAAGAGGAGTCAGAGGAGGAAGGTGGCTTTGAAGAGGTGGAAGACCAACCACAGCAGGCGTCCCAGGGGGCTTGTTGTCACCTTTCGGGGACCCTTGGTGTTGTACGTGGCTGGGTGGAGGAAGAGACCTTCAATGACGTCAGTGAGGACAAGGAACGGGACATGGCTATCTTGGTATCCAACCTTGTGCAAATGGGGAGTTTGCGGTTGTGCAAATGGACTGTTTGCGGTTGTTTGCGGTGCGTTAAACGGGGAGTTTGGTCTGTCATAGTTTGGTCTGTCATTGTGAAGCGGGCGTAACCCTTACACTACATGATCGATACAACATCATTCCTGATGTTTTAAAGCACGTTATTCCAAACAATTTAGGAATGTTAAGTGATTTATGCCCTTTATGGATTAAAACCCGACTCTGCGTCAACTACGTAATTTTGCATGGGAGTTTTGACATGGATCCCCCTCCAGCATGCCACAGTCCCCCCCCCCGTTAGTCCCCTTGAAACAACTTTTCCATCAATATTGTGGCCAGAAAGAGTCCCTGTGGGTTTTAAAATTTGCCTGCCTATTGAAGTCTATGGTGGTTCGCCCGGTTCGCCCGTTCGTGAACATTTGCGGAAATTCACGTTCGCGAATGGAAAATTTTATGTTCGCGACATCTCTACTGGTGAGCTCACCCTCTAAAAAATTATATGCGAGGGCTTGCTAGTGAGCTGACCCTGTAAAACATTGTAGGTGAGGGCCTGCTGGTGAGCTGACCCTGTAAATAATTATATGCGAGGGCCTTCAGGTGAGCTGACCCTGTAAAAGATTGTAGGTGAAGGCCTGCTGGTGAGCTGACCCTGTAAAAAATTATATGCGATGGCCTGCTGGTGAGCTGACCCTCTAAAAA
Organism: Bufo bufo; assembly: GCF_905171765.1. Classification (NCBI taxonomy): domain Eukaryota; kingdom Metazoa; phylum Chordata; class Amphibia; order Anura; family Bufonidae; genus Bufo; species Bufo bufo. The sequence goes on from NC_053393.1 coordinate 364,701,924, forward strand.
ATTATATGCGAGGGCCTGCTGGTGAGCTGACCCTGTAAAGCATTGTAGGTTAGGGCCTGCTGGTGAGCTGACCCTGTAAAACATTATATGCGAGGGCCTGCTAGTGAGCTGACCCTCTAAAAAATTATATGCGAGAGCCTGCTGGTGAGCTGACCCTGCAAAACATTGTAGGTGAGGGCCTGCTGGTGAGCTGACCCTCTAAATAAATTATATGAGAGGGCCTGCAGCTGGGCTGACCCTGTAAAACATTATATGCGAAGGCCATATATGCGAGGACATTATATGCGACGAATAAGCATGTTGATATGATGGAAGAGGAGAAGGAGGATGAGAAAAGGAAGATTCAACCATATACCCTTGTTTGTGGTGGAAGGGGTGCATGGGAATGCAGTGTATTCAGTACATTATAAACAACACATTTAAAGTGCCTTTATGTTCATCAGCTTTCCTCTGTTGGAGTCGAGAAGTCATGGTCAATCCAGGCGTTGTTCATTTTTATGACCCTGTCAGCATTTTCAGTTGACAAGCGGATACGCTTATCTGTTATAATGCCACCAGCAGCACTAGCCTCCAAGGCGTTGAGCGCCAGTTCATGCCACATGTCCAGCTTGGACACCCAGTAGTTGTAAGGCACTGAGGGATCATTGAGGATGCTGACACGGTCTGTTATGTACTCCTTCACCACTGTCCCAGGCTTTGGAGAGTGTTGCCCTGCCTCTGTGTGTTCCCCTTGTCTCCCCTCCTCGGTTGGCCAAGGAACTACGAACTCTGCCGCCAGCGTTGTCAGATTTTTGGAGCAATTTTTCGACAAGAATCTTCTGGTATTGCACCGTTTTGCTCATCCTCTCCACCAGAGGAATGAGAGATGAGAAGTTCTCTTTATAGTGGGGGTCCAGAAGGGCGAACAACCAGTAATCCGTTCTGTGTAAAATCCGTATAACGCGCATGTCACGAGAAAGGCAGCCTAACATGAAGTCAGCCATGTGTGCCAGAGTACCAACAAGCAAGACTTTGCTGTCGTCATCAGGAGGATCATTCTCAATCTCCTCATCCTCTTCCTCCTCTTCTGTCCACCCACGCTGAACAGATGGAATTAAACTTCCATGGGTACTAACCTCTGTAGCAGAAGCAACCGTCTCCTGCTCCTCCTCCTCTTCATCATCCAATTCGCGCTGAGAAGACAAACTGAGGGTGGTCTGGCTATCACCCTATGTAATGTCTTCCCCCATTTCCACATCTTCCACATGCAAAGCGTCGTCCTTAATTGTGAGCAGCGAGCGATTGAGTAGACATAGAAGTGGGATGGCTGCGCTGATAATCGCGTTATCGCTGCTCACCATCTGTGTTGATTCCTCAAAGTTTATTAACCCCTTAGTGACCACCCATACGTGTTTTTACGGCGGTCACTAAGGGGCCTCAGGCTGGGCCGCCGCGTTTTTACGGCGGCCCAGTTTAAGCTCTGCATGGCTCCCCCGTGCAGCGGGGAGCGCGGACCTGGCTCTCACATGAGAGCCGGGTCCCTGCTCTAATAGCCCGGACCGGCAGGAGTGCCGATCCGGGCTGTTTAACCCTTTACATGCCGGGCGCAATGGCGCCCGCTGCATGTAAAGTGGTGACAGAGGGAGCGGACTCCCTCTGTCTCCCATCAGCACCTCGAAAATGCGATCGCGGGGTGCTGATGTGTTGGGAAGCTTACCTTGCTTCCGATCAGGGCCCCGAGCCTGTCTTCCGTTACCTCCAGCAGGCTGTGCCTTTCTGGCGCAGCCTGCTGGTCAATGCATTACATTTTAAAAGCAATAAAAATACTGTATATTATAGTCCCCTTGTGGGACTATTAAGTAGTAAAAAAATAGAAAAAAAATACACATTTATTAAATAAAAAAAATTCCATAAAATAAAAAAATATGCTTTTTTTCCATTGAAAATACGCTTTTCAATGAAAAAAATTGCAAAAACAAAATATCCCCCATATGTTTGGTATTGCCGCGTCCGTAACGACCGGGACCACATAAATATTACATAAATTATCCCCTTTGGTGAACGCCGTAAAAAAAAAAAAAAAAAAAAAGACAGAATTTCGAATTTATTCTTAGTTTCCACCGAAAAAAACGTAATAACAAGCGATCAAAAAGCGGAATTTACTCCAAAATCATACCAATGAAAAATACAAGTCGTCTTTCAAAAATCAAGCCCTCACACAATTCCATATAAAAAAAAAAAAAAAAAGTTATGGGTCTTGTGAAGTGGCAATGCAAAATCATTTTTTTGGTTAATAAAGGTGTTTTATTGCAAAAAAAGTAGTAAAACTTAAACAAAATTATAAGTATTTAGTATCACTGTAATCGTACTCACCAAGAGAATAAAGATATTATGTTATTTGTACCGAAAAATGAACGCCAAAAAATGTATAATGTAAAAACGCAGTGGCAGTATTGCTATTTTTCCCCATCTCCCTCCCAGAAAGAGTTAATAAAAGTTAATCAGAAAGTTATGTGTACCCCAAAATGGAGCCATTAAAAACTACAACTTGTCCCGTAAAAAACAAGCCCTCATAAAGCTATATAGATGAAAAAATACAAAAGTTATAGCTCTTGGAACGAGACCATAAAAAAAGGAAGAAAAACGCTTGGTCATAAAGGCCCAAACAGGCTTGGTCACTAAGGGGTTAAAACCTCATAGAGGTCAGATATCCATGCCCACTCCTCCCTTGTGAATAGCGGAAGCTGACTGGAAAGGTGACGACCATGTTGCAGCTGGTATTCCACTACTGACCTCTGCTGCTCACAAAGGTTGGCCAACATGTAGAACGTAGCGTTCCAGCGCGTGCTCACATCGTACAACAGTTGGTGAGCTGAGAATTTCAAGCTCTGCTGCAGCGTTGACAGACCGGCTGAAGCTGTTGATGACTTGCGGAAATGTGCACACATGCGGCGCACCTTCACCAGTAGCTTAGGCAAATTGGGGTAGGTTTTGAGAAACTGCTGAACCACTAAGATTAAGACATGGGCTAAGCATGTGTCTGAGCTTGCCGAGCTCCAAAGCTGCCACCAAATTACGGCCATTGTCAGACAAAACCATGCCTGTTGAGTGGCGAGAGCCACAGCTCAGTCTGGTCTCTTATCCCCTGTCACAGCTCTGCGGCGGTGTGCTGTTTGTCCCCTAAGCATATCAGCTTCAGAATGGCCTGTTGCCGCTTCCCCACTGCAGTGGTACACTGCTTCCAGCTACCGACTAATGACTGACTGGTGCTTCACGCGGATAATTCGGAGGTGGAAGTGGAGGAGGAGGCGGAGTAGAAGTGGGGGTTAGAGCCACTAATGTAGGTGCTGGCGGAAACCCTGATCGACTTAGGACCCGCAATCCTTGGCGTCTGTAGCACCTGTGCCATCCCAGGGTACGACTCACTCCCGGCCTCCACAACATTTACCCAGTGTGCTGTCAGGGAAATGTAGCGTCCCTGGCTGAATGCACTTGTCCATGTGTTAAGTGGACCTTTACAGTAACTGAGTTGGTCAGGGCATGTGTGATGTTGCGGCACACATGTTGGTGTAAGGCGGGTACGGCACACCTTGAGAAATAGTGGTGGCTGGGGACTGCGTAACGCAGGACGGCCGCCGACATCAGGCTGCGGAAGGCCTCAGTGTCCACAAGCCTATATGGCAACATTTCCAGGGCCTGTAATTTGGAAAGCTGCGCATTTTAGTGCTATGGCCTGTGGGTGGGTGGCTGGGTATTTGGGCTTGCGTTCAAATGCCTGGGGTACGGACATTTGGATGCTGCGCTGGGACACGGAAGTGGATGTGGTTGCTGATGGTGCTTGCGAAGGTCCAGGTGCAGGGCGGGAGGCATCCAGCCCTACGTCTTGGACAAGGATTGGCTAGCACGTAACACAGGGGAAGAGGAGGCAGTGGTGTGACCCGCATACACAGATTGTGGACCCAGGCGTTCGGCCCACCTATTACAGTGCTTTGATGCCATGTGGTGGATCATGCTGGTGCTGGTGAGGTTGCTAGTGTTCACGCCCCTGCTCATTTTTGTATGGCACAGGTTACAAATTACAATTCTTTTGTCGTCCTCACTTTCCTCAAAAAAGCGGCAGACTGTGGAACACCTACCCCTTGGCCAGGGAGATTTCTGCAAGGATGTGCTCCGAGGAACAGTTGCGGGCCTTTTTGGTGTGGCCCGCCTTCTCCCTTTTGCCACACCACTGCCTCTTCTAGCCTGTTGCGGTGCAGCAGATCCATCCATCTCTGTACTGCTGTCCTCGGCTTTCCACCCTCCCAGGTTGGGTCAATGACTTCATCGTCCACTACCTCCTCTTCCACTTCCTCACTCTGCTCATCCTCCTGACTTGTTGACCTAACCAGCACCTTAGTGATTGATAATTGTGTCTCATCCTCTTTATCAACCTCTTGAGACAGTAATTGCCGTTAAGTTATTGGCAACTGTGTCTCATCATCATCAACCTCATTAAAAAAGTAATTGCCGTTCCCCACCGTCATCTTCTTGTGATTGTGGATGCTCAAGAGTTTGGGAATCAGGGCATAAGATCTGTCCCTCTTTAAGTGTGCTTGGCGAGAGGGCCAAATCAAGGAATGCTGCTGAAAAGAGCTCCTCAGAATATCCGAGTGTGGGATCACTTGTTTGCCCAAACTCTCCATGGTGGGAGGAAGGAGGATCAGGGTGAGGATTGGCTTGAGCAGACTCTTGGCTACTGAAACTGGACTTGGTGGAAGACAGGGTGGTGCTTAACCGACCGACCACCTGGTTGCACTGGTCTGACTTCAAGAGTGTTGTCCTGCGCCGCCCTGCATACTGGGACATGAAGCTAGGTATCATGGATGATTGTTTTTCTTGTGCTCTGGCAGCAGGCACAGTTTCACCGCACCCAGGGCCATGGCCTCTGCGTGCACCATCAGTATCATGGCCACTGCCCCATCCCTTACTGCTCTCCTTCTTCAGATTAAATCTAATATATAAAGCTGAGTGTGTGTGTGTGTGTGTGTGTGTCCGCTAAAGGAATACTCACCGTCGCATTTACAATCACGAAATTTGGCACACAGGTACATCAGGTGTCCGGGAAGGTTTTAGACCAGGTCCTGAGATATTCCCAAAAAATGCATTAGCCAAAAAAAGCTTGGTCACATGACCCTCATCAGACCATTAGCCTCCACATCACAGTTTTACTCCAGGTTTCCATAACAACCCAGCCATTTTTCTTCACTTCTGTAGGAGAGCGTTAAAGGAAATCTGTCACCAGGATAATCGCTATTGAAGTAAAGCCATGGCCTAATAGCACTTAGTACTTTATTTCAAGATGTGCCTTTGTTCCAGCAATAGATGTTTTTATCTTCTGAAAATCCAGTTTATTTGGTAAGCAAATGAGCCAGTCAGGTGCCCAGAGGGGCGTCACTCTTGCAGGAAGGAGCCCAGACACGTCCCCTGCCACAATGTGTCCATCCTTAAATGGCGAACTTAAAACCCGCTAAGCCATGCCCTTGATCCAGTTTTGCCATGCCCCCTCCGACTCCTGAGACGAGGGGGATTGTAAAAATGAAGGTAAAAAATCTACTTCTGTCAGCTGCAGGGGTGGGAGGGAGGGTCTTAGAGTGAGCTGTTCAAAAGGACACGCCCCCTATATGTTTAGGTCACGCCCCTCCCACTCCTTACTAGGCAGAGATTTAAAAAATAAAGTAAAAAATCATCTTCTAGGTCCCGCTAAGCCACACCCTGATCTGGTTAGGCCACACCCCCTCCCACTCCTCAGCAGACAGGGATTGAAAAAATGAAGTTAAAAATCATCTTCTGTCAGCTACAGGGGTGGGAGGGACGGTGACTTTCTCCCAGCAGCTCACACTCAGACAGCATAGTACTGCTGTCTTAGAGTGAACTGTTCAAAAGGACATGCCCCCGATCCGGTTAGGCCATGCCCCCTCCCACTCCTTAGCCGACAGGGATTGAAAAAATTAAGTTAAAAATCAGCTTCTGTCAGCTGCAGAGGTGGGAGGGAGGGTGACTTTCTCCCTGAAGCTCACACTGCTGCTGTCTTAGAGTGAGCTTTCAAAAGGACACGCCCCCGATCCAGTAATAGCCACTGTTAAGTGGACGGGCCCCTGTGAAGGTCACTATCAAGGGGGTGGTGTGCTGTGAAACTCACTGTTAAAGGGAAAGGCTGCTGTAAAGGTCAAAGTTAAGGGGGTGGGCTGCTGTGAAGGTCCAATTTTAAGGGACGGGGCACTGTGGGGGGGGGGGAATCAGTGTTAAGGGGTGGGGGGCTATAGAGGTTAATGTTAAGGGGGCGAAGTGCTGTAGATGTCACTGTTATTGTGGATGCTCAAGAGTTTGGGAATCAGGGCATAAGATCTGTCCCTCTTTAAGTGTGCTTGTCGAGAGGGCCAAATCAAGGAATGCTGCTGAAAAGAGCTCCTCAGAATATCCGAGTGTGGGATCACTTGTTTGCCCAAACTCTCCATGGTGGGAGGAAGGAGGATCAGGGTGAGAATTGGCTTGAGCAGACTCTTGGCTACTGAAACTGGACTTGGTGGAAGACAGGGTGGTGCTTAACCGACCGACCACCTGGTTGCACTGGTCTGACTTCAAGAGTGTTGTCCTGCGCCGCCCTGCATACTGGGACATGAAGCTAGGTATCATGGATGATTGTTTTTCTTGTGCTCTGGCAGCAGGCACAGTTTCACCGCACCCAGGGCCATGGCCTCTGCGTGCACCATCAGTATCATGGCCACTGCCCCATCCCTTACTGCTCTCCTTCTTCAGATTAAATCTAATATATAAAGCTGAGTGTGTGTGTGTGTGTGTGTGTGTGTGTGTGTGTGTGTGTGTGTCCGCTAAAGGAATACTCACCGTCGCATTTACAATCACGAAATTTGGCACACAGGTACATCAGGTGTCCGGGAAGGTTTTAGACCAGGTCCTGAGATATTCCCAAAAAATGCATTAGCCAAAAAAAGCTTGGTCACATGACCCTCATCAGACCATTAGCCTCCACATCACAGTTTTACTCCAGGTTTCCATAACAACCCAGCCATTTTTCTTCACTTCTGTAGGAGAGCGTTAAAGGAAATCTGTCACCAGGATAATCGCTATTGAAGTAAAGCCATGGCCTAATAGCACTTAGTACTTTATTTCAAGATGTGCCTTTGTTCCAGCAATAGATGTTTTTATCTTCTGAAAATCCAGTTTATTTGGTAAGCAAATGAGCCAGTCAGGTGCCCAGAGGGGCGTCACTCTTGCAGGAAGGAGCCCAGACACGCCCCCTGCCACAATGTGTCCATCCTTAAATGGCGAACTTAAAACCCGCTAAGCCATGCCCTTGATCCAGTTTTGCCATGCCCCCTCTGACTCCTGAGACGAGGGGGATTGAAAAAATGAAGGTAAAAAATCTACTTCTGTCAGCTGCAGGGGTGGGAGGGAGGGTCTTAGAGTGAGCTGTTCAAAAGGACACGCCCCCTATATGTTTAGGTCACGCCCCTCCCACTCCTTACTAGGCAGAGATTTAAAAAATAAAGTAAAAAATCATCTTCTAGGTCCCGCTAAGCCACACCCTGATCTGGTTAGGCCACACCCCCTCCCACTCCTCAGCAGACAGGGATTGAAAAAATGAAGTTAAAAATCATCTTCTGTCAGCTACAGGGGTGGGAGGGACGGTGACTTTCTCCCAGCAGCTCACACTCAGACAGCATAGTACTGCTGTCTTAGAGTGAACTGTTCAAAAGGACATGCCCCCGATCCGGTTAGGCCATGCCCCCTCCCACTCCTTAGCCGACAGGGATTGAAAAAATTAAGTTAAAAATCAGCTTCTGTCAGCTGCAGAGGTGGGAGGGAGGGTGACTTTCTCCCTGAAGCTCACACTGCTGCTGTCTTAGAGTGAGCTTTCAAAAGGACACGCCCCCGATCCAGTAATAGCCACTGTTAAGTGGACGGGCCCCTGTGAAGGTCACTATCAAGGGGGTGGTGTGCTGTGAAACTCACTGTTAAAGGGAAAGGCTGCTGTAAAGGTCAAAGTTAAGGGGGTGGGCTGCTGTGAAGGTCCAATTTTAAGGGACGGGGCACTGTGGGGGGGGGAATCAGTGTTAAGGGGTGGGGGGCTATAGAGGTTAATGTTAAGGGGGCGAAGTGCTGTAGATGTCACTGTTATTGTGGATGCTCAAGAGTTTGGGAATCAGGGCATAAGATCTGTCCCTCTTTAAGTGTGATTGTCGAGAGGGCCAAATCGAGGAATGCTGCTGAAAAGAGCTCCTCAGAATATCCGAGTGTGGGATCACTTGTTTGCCTAAACTCTCCATGGTGGGAGGAAGGAGGATCAGGGTGAGGATTGGCTTGAGCAGACTCTTGGCTACTGAAACTGGACTTGGTGGAAGACAGGGTGGTGCTTAACCACCTCCGGACCGCCTAACGCAGATTCGCGTTCCGGGGGTGGCAGCCCTGCGCTCAGCGACGCATATACGCGTCATCTCGCGTGAGCCGGGATTTCCTGTGAACGCGCGCACACAGGCGCGCGCGCTCACAGGAACGGAAGGTAAGAGAGTTGATCTCCAGCCTGCCAGCGGCGATCGTTCGCTGGCAGGCTGGAGATGTGTTTTTTTTTTTTAACCCCTAACAGGTATATTAGACGCTGTTTTGATAACAGCGTCTAATATACCTGCTACCTGGTCCTCTGGTGGTCCCATTTGTATGGATCGACCACCAGAGGACACAGGTAGCTCAGTAAAGTAGCACCAAGCACCACTACACTACACTACACCCCCCCCCCCCCCCCCGTCACTTATTAACCCCTTATTAGCCCCTGATCACCCCTGATCACCCGATATAGACTCCCTGATCACCCCCCTGTCATTGATTACCCCCCCTGTCATTGATTACCCCCCCTGTCATTGATCACACCCCTGTAAAGCTCCATTCAGATGTCCGCATGATTTTTACGGATCCACTGATAGATGGATCGGATCCGCAAAACGCATACGGACATCTGAATGGAGCCTTACAGGGGCGTGATCAATGACTGTGGTGATCACCCCATATAGACTCCCTGATCACCCCCCTGTCATTGATTACCCCCCTGTAAGATCCATTCAGATGTCCGCATGATTTTTACGGATCCACTGATAGATGGATCGGATCCGCAAAACACATACGGACATCTGAATGGAGCCTTATAGGGGGGTGATCAATGACAGGGGGGTGATCACCCCATATAGACTCCCTGATCACCCCCCTGTCATTGATCACCCCCCTGTCATTGATCACCCCCCTGTCATTGATCACCCCCCTGTAAGGCTCCATTCAGACATTTTTTTGGCCCAAGTTAGCGGAAATTATTATTTTTTTCTTACAAAGTCTCATATTCCACTAACTTGTGTCAAAAAATAAAATCTCACATGAACTCACCATACCCCTCACGGAATCCAAATGCGTAAAAATTTTTAGACATTTATATTCCAGACTTCTTCTCACGCTTTAGGGCCCCTAGAATGCCAGGGCAGTATAAATACCCCACATGTGACCCCATTTCGGAAAGAAGACACCCCAAGGTATTCCGTGAGGGGCATATTGAGTCCATGAAAGATTGAAATTTTTGTCCCAAGTTAGCGGAAAGGGAGACTTTGTGAGAAAAAAATAAATAAAATCAATTTCCGCTAACTGGTGCCAAAAAAAAAAAAAATTCTATGAACTCGCCATGCCCCTCATTGAATACCTTGGGGTGTCTTCTTTCCAAAATGGGGTCACATGTGGGGTATTTATACTGCCCTGGCATTCTAGGGGCCCTAAAGCGTGAGAAGAAGTCTGGGATCCAAATGTCTAAAAATGCCCTCATAAAAGGAATGTGGGCCCCTTTGCGCATCTAGGCTGCAAAAAAGTGCCACACATGTGGTATCTCCGTACTCAGGAGAAGTTGGGGAATGTGTTTTGGGGTGTCATTTTACATATACTCATGCTGGGTGAGAGAAATATCTTGGCAAAAGACAACTTTTCCCATTTTTTTATACAAAGTTGGCATTTGACCAAGATATTTATCTCACCCAGCATGGGTATATGTAAAATGACACCCCAAAACACATTCCCCAACTTCTCCCGAGTACGGAGATACCAGATGTGTGACACTTTTTTGCAGCCTAGGTGGGCAAAGGGGCCCATATTCCAAAGAGCACCTTTCGGATTTCACTGGTCATTTTTTACAGAATTTGATTTCAAACTCCTTACCACACATTTGGGCCCCTAGAATGCCAGGGCAGTATAACTACCCCACAAGTGACCCCATTTTGGAAAGAAGACACCCCAAGGTATTCGCTGATGGGCATAGTGAGTTCATGGAAGTTTTTATTTTTTGTCACAAGTTAGTGGAATATGAGACTTTGTAAGAAAAAAAAAATAAAAAATCATCATTTTCCGCTAACTTGTGACAAAAAATAAAAACTTCTATGAACTCACTATGCCCATCAGCGAATACCTTAGGGTGTGTACTTTCCGAAATGGGGTCATTTGTGGGGTGTTTGTACTGTCTGGGCATTGTAGAACCTCAGGAAACATGACAGGTGCTCAGAAAGTCAGAGCTGCTTCAAAAAGCGGAAATTCACATTTTTGTACCATAGTTTGTAAACGCTATAACTTTTACCCAAACCATTTTTTTTTTACCCAAACATTTTTTTTTTATCAAAGACATGTAGAACAATAAATTTAGAGCAAAATTTATATATGGATGTCGTTTTTTTTTGCAAAATTTTACAACTGAAAGTGAAAAATGTCATTTTTTTGCAAAAAAATCGTTAAATTTCGATTAATAACAAAAAAAGTAAAAATGTCAGCAGCAATGAAATACCACCAAATGAAAGCTCTATTAGTGAGAAGAAAAGGAGGTAAAATTAATTTGGGTGGTAAGTTGCATGACCGAGCAATAAACCGTGAAAGTAGTGTAGGTCAGAAGTGTAAAAAGTGGCCTGGTCTTTCAGGGTGTTTAAGCACTGGGGGCTGAGGTGGTTAACCGAATGGAAGCATTATCTGCTGCAATCCAACCGACCACCTGGTTGCACTGGTCTGACTTCAAGAGTGTTGTCCTCCGCCGCCCTGCATACTGAGACATCAAGCTAGGTATCATGGATGATTGTTTTTCTTGTGCTCTGGCAGCAGGCACAGTTTCACCGCACCCAGGGCCATGGCCTCTGCGTGCACCATCTGATGGGCTATAAGTAACTCCATTTTGTCCTTTCAGCAACGTGCATTACATTTGGCCAGTGCACTTACAAAATCTCCCTTCTCCCTTCCCCCTTTTAGTATGTGAGAAACTTCCTGTGCGGTTTCAAGATACCCATACATTCCTTAGTTTGTAAGTTTGAACAGTCCTACCATATAGGGTCATCTTGGCTCAAGTGCCTGCTGGTGTCGCGGAAGGTGTACAGGAAACAAGACAAAGCAAAAGAATCTATGACTCACTGGATCCAAAACTAAGGAACAAAAGGGAGACCCCTGCATAAGACCTGTCACTCTCCCTGACTGCTCAGCCTATGCGAACACCCCAAAGGTGGATGGTCGCATATCCACATACCTCGACTATCTACTATCTGAATACCCTACAATAGGGAGGGGACACGACCACCGGCTCCCTACACTAGACACGGAGGGAGTCAGGGTCAGCTGAGATCCAGCAAACAGAAAATCACAAATAAAAGTACAGCACTTATCTTTGTAGAAGACTGGGCAATAGGAACAGCATGCACACACACTCCAGGAAGTTGTATAAGCCGCACACTATTGCATTATGGGGAGGAATTTAAAGGGATGCAATCAGTCCAAACACATGACAGCTGAGAGAGGCTAACGAGATGAGGAACTGAAGACCAAAACAAAGAAAACTCAAGGAGGAGGTTCTGAAAGGCTTCTGTCAGAGCTTCTCAACTGTCTGGTTGTGACAGTACCCCTCCCTCTACCAGTGGACTCCGGACACTCAGAGCCCACCTTCTCAGGATGGGACCTATGGAAAGCCCTGATGAGATGAGTGGCCTTAATTTCCGTCACTGGGACCCACATCCTCTCCTCAGGACCATAACCCTCCCAATGAACGAGGTACTGGAGAGAACCGCGGATAAGACGAGAATCCACAATCCTAGAGACCTGAAATTCAAGATTCCCATCAACCATAATCGGAGAAGGAGGCAAAGGCGAGGGTACAATGGGTTGAACATAAGGTTTCAATAAGGACTTATGAAAAACATTATGGATCTTCCAAGTCTGAGGAAGATCAAGACGGTAGGCAACAGGATTGATGACAGACAGGATCTTGTAAGGCCCAATAAACCTAGGACCCAACTTCCAGGAGGGAACCTTCAATTTGATATTCTTGGTAGACAACCACACCAGATCACCAACATTCAGGTCCGGACCAGGCACACGTCTCTTATCCGCCACACGCTTATATCTCTCACTCATGCTCTTTAGATTATCCTGAATCTTTTGCCAAATAGATGACAAAGACGAGGAGAATCTGTCCTCATCAGGTAAACCAGAAGACCCCTCTCCCGAGAAAGTCCCAAACTGCGGATTAAACCCATATGCACCAAAAAATGGTGACTTATCAGAGGACTCCTGACGACGGTTATTTAAAGCAAACTCAGCAAGGGACAAAAAAGAACACCAATCCTCCTGATTCTCCGCCACAAAACAGCGCAGATATGTCTCCAGACTCTGATTGACGCGCTCTGTCTGGCCATTCGACTGCGGGTGGAAAGCAGAAGAGAATGACAACCGAACCCCCAAGCGAGAATAGAAAGCCTTCCAGAATCTGGAAACAAACTGCGTGCCCCTATCAGAGGCTATGTCTGAAGAAATACCATGCAATTTTACAATGTGATCAATAAATGCCTGCGCCAGCGTCTTAGCATTGAGCAAACCAGGAAAAGGGATGAAATGCACCATTTTGCTAAAACGGTCCACCACCACCAGAATCACAGTCTTCCCCGAGGAACGAGGCAGGTCCGTTATGAAGTCCATGGACAGATGTGTCCAAGGACGGGAAGGAATGGGTAACGGAAGGAGAGGACCTGATGGCCGTGAATGAGGGACTTTGGCACGAGCGCAAGTCTCGCAGGCTGCCACAAAACCATCAACCGACTTACGAAGCGCAGGCCACCAGAATCTCCGAGCGATGAGATCCAGTGTGGCTCTTGCCCCCGGGTGCCCAGCAAGGACCGTATCGTGGTGTTCCTTAAAAATCTTGTGTCTCAAAGCGAGAGGCACAAACAACCTCCCAGGAGGACAAAGATCAGGAGCTTCCGACTGGGCTGCCTGCACCTCTGCCTCCAAATTCAGGAAAAAGAGCAGAGACCACCACACCTTCAGCCAAAATGGGACCCGGGTCTTCAAAATTCCCACCTCCCGGAAAACAACGTGACAGGGCATCTGCCTTCACATTCTTAACCCCAGGGCGGAACGTGACAACAAAATTAAACCTTGAAAAGAACAAAGACCATCTGGCCTGTCTTGGGTTCAGACGCTTGGCTGACTCCAAGTAGGCCAGATTTTTATGGTCAGTAAACACGGTAATAGGGTGTCTGGCTCCCTCTAGCCAATGGTGCCATTCCTCAAAAGCCAACTTGATGGCCAACAATTCCCTATCTCCCACATCGTTATTTCTCTCTGCGGAGGAGAGTTTCTTCGAGAAAAAGGCACACGGTCGCCATTTGGCAGGAGAGGAACCCTGAGACAAAACCGCACCCACACCTACCTCTGAAGCATCAACCTCAACTATGAAGGGTAAAGAAATATCAGGTTGTACCAGGATGGGAGCGGAAGCAAAACTTTCCTTGATATTAGAAAAGGCCTTACGCGCCTCTACCGACCAGGAAGAAAAATCTACCCCTTTTCTGGTCATATCAGTGAGTGGTTTAACAACAGAGGAATAATTCAAAATAAACTTCCTGTAATAATTGGCAAAGCCCAAAAAACGCATCAGCGCCTTCTGATTCTCAGGAAGCTCCCACTCAAGCACAGCGCGGACCTTTTCGGGGTCCATGCGAAAACCAGAAGCGGAGAGAAGAAACCCCAGAAATTGAACCTCTGGAACCGCAAACACACATTTTTCCAGTTTCGCGTATAATTTATTCTCCCGCAGGATGAGCAAGACCTGACGTAAGTGTTCCTTATGAGTTTTGAAATCAGGAGAAAAAATCAAAATGTCATCCAAATACACTAATACAAATTTTCCCATTAAATGATAAAAAATGCTGTTCACGAAATGCTGAAAAACGGCTGGGGCATTCATCAAACCAAAAGGCATAACCAAATTCTCAAAATGGCCCTCAGGGGTATTGAAGGTCGTCTTCCATTCGTCTCCTTCTCTGACCCTGACCAAGTTGTATGCCCCTCTTAGGTCTAATTTGGAAAAGACTTTAGCCCCAACAACCTGGTTAAACAGGTCCGGGATCAGAGGAAGCGGATAAGGGTCACGAATAGTGTTACTGTTCAGCTCCCTGAAATCCAGACAAGGTCTTAAAGAACCATCTTTCTTCTTAACAAAGAAAAAACCAGCGGCAACAGGTGACTTCGAGGGTCGTATGTGTCCTTTTCTCAGACTCTCAGAGATATAAGCACGCATAGCGACCCTCTCAGGTTGGGAAAGATTGTATGAACGAGATTTAGGCAGCTTGGCGCCTGGGATGAGATTAATAGGGCAATCGTACTCCCTGTGCGAGGGCAAATCCTGAACTCCACTCTCAGAGAAGACATCCGAAAATTCAGAGAGGAAAGGTGGTACAGTCTTAGTAGAAACCTCAGAAACAGATGTCGTGAGGCAATTCTCTCTGCAAAAGTCACTCCAACCATTTATTTGCCTAGCTTGCCAATCAATGGTGGGGTTATGTTTAGTGAGCCAGGGTAGCCCCAACACTAGAGGAGTAGGCAAACCGCTAAGGACGAAACATGACACATCCTCAACATGAGTATCACTCACAATTAAATGGATATTGTGAACTATGCCCTTTAATGATTTCTGAGAAAGTGGAGCGGAATCAATAGCAAAAACAGGAATATCCTTTCCCAAAGTGCATACCTGGAAACCATGAGTTATTGCAAATTGACTATCAATGAGATTGACAGCTGCTCCACTATCCACAAAAATCTCACAAAAAATGCTCTTGCTCTCTAGCGCCACCCTAGCAGGCAGGACAAAACGGGAACTACAAGCAAACGGAAAACCTTCAATTTCCGCCTCAACCCTGCCAATAGTAACAGACGGAACATTTTTAAAAGATTTTTTTCTTTTTGTTTCTTTATTACTCCCAGAAAACTGCCTGTATCTCCTAGAGGGACAAACATTCGCCAAATGATTTATACCTCCACAACAAAAACAAACCCTCCCATGCGGGCTGAATCTTCTATTGTCAGAGGCAATCAACCCCAGCTGCATGGGCTCCTGCTCAGAAGGGGCTGACAGCGACTGAGACCACTGCGCACAGAATGAGACCGCTGCACTGTCCCGGGACTGAGTATGACAGGAAGGAGAGATCTCTCCTTTCTCTCTAAGACGCCTGTCAATACGAACGGCCTGAGACATAGCAGAATCGAAGGAGGTAGGTCTCTCATGAAAGGCAAATGCATCTTTCAATCCCTCTGAAAGACCATGGCAAAATTGACTTCGGAGTGCAGCATCATTCCAACCAGTATCAGCTGCCCATCTCCGAAATTCTGAGCAGTATGTCTCTGCGGATTGTTTACCCTGGCATAAGAGACGTAGTCTAGACTCAGCCAGAGCAATACGATCCGGATCATCATATATCTGACCCAGGGCTAAAAAGAATTCATCCACTGAACGGAGGGGCCGTGCCCCCTCCGGCAGCGAAAAGGCCCAGGACTGAGCGTTACCCCTGAGCAGCGATATAATGATCCCCATCCTCAGCTCCTCATCACCAGAGGAATGGGGAAGAAGGCGACAATGGAGTTTGCAAGCCTCTCTAAAACGCACAAAATTCTCACTACCCCCGGAGAACGTATCCGGGAGCGAGATCTTAGGCTCAGAACAAACTCCATGAACGCAAGCTGAACCGGTCACTTGAAACTGAGAAAAAGTCTTACGGAGATCAGCTACCTCCAATGAAAGACCCTGGAAGCGTTCAGCCAAAAGTGAAACCGGATCCATGCTTGAGACGGTTTTGGCGGCTTATAATGTCGCGGAAGGTGTACAGGAAACAAGACAAAGAAAAAGAATCTATGACTCACTGGATCCAAAACTAAGGAACAAAAGGGAGACCCCTGCATAAGACCTGTCACTCTCCCTGACTGATCAGCCTATGCGAACACCCCAAAGGTGGATGGTCGCATATCCACGTACCTCGAATATCTACCACCTGAATACCCTACAATAGGGAGGGGCACGACCACCGGCTCCCTACACTAGACACGGAGGGAGTCAGGGTCAGCTGAGATCCAGCAAACAGAAAATCACAAATAAAAGTACAGCACTTATCTTTGTAGAAGACTGGGCAATAGGAACAGCATGCACACACACTCCAGGAAGTTGTATAAGCCGCACTATTGCATTATGGGGAGGAATTTAAAGGGATGCAATCAGTCCAAACACATGACAGCTGAGAGAGGCTAACGAGATGAGGAACTAAAGACCAAAACAAAGAAAACTCAAGGAGGAGGTTCTGAAAGGCTTCTGTCAGAGCTTCTCAGCTGTCTGGTTGTAACAGCTGGCCTATGTGTGTATACCTGATTGGTCAAATGCTGCTACTATGAGTCATCTATTATGTTAATGCAGAGCTCATGTGTGATCATACTATAGGTCAAACAAATGGTAACATATGATTGGATGTCAAGGAAGCTCAACCCCCTCTATTATAACTGTCTGCCAACTGTGAAATAAACCAGAATGGATTGGAACTAGACAGTGTTCATCTGATTCATTCTCCCGGTACCGGATAAGGTTTAATTCAAGCTGATCACCGAAATCATGTGTCAGGGACACGTTAGGCAGAAGAGTCGATATTGCCCAACAGTTTTGGGGGCTCAAGTCCGGGATTGAGAGGGTCACCTTCAGGTCTACAGTGAAAGACATCAATTCTTGTCCTCCTTGGACCTGGAGCAATGACCAAAATCTCATCCAAGTAAGTTGAACCATCTATTTATGATTTCAGTGTATTGCGGTGTCCGGGACATACGCAAAAGCTCAGGGAGCTTAAAAAGTTAATTATAAGAGGCTCAGGGAGTCCGTATCATTAGATATAGTGCACTATATGAATATATCTGTTCAGGGAACAGAAGGTTACAAGCTTGGATTAACTCTTATGTATATATAGTATAAGTATTTTAGAAGTATTAAGATTATCTGTCTGTGTGAGATGTTGACCGGGTGGTAAGTGTACAGTCACATCCCACTGTGAAATCATTCTGTTTCCATCACTGCCAACATGTAAACTTTATGTTGCACGGTCTAGTCCCACAAATTACTTCCTAGTTAACACATGGGTAGACAATTTGGCAGGATGTGAGAATTGACAGTTAAAATGTGAAACAGAATGTTATGCCCGGCTGGCAACAGGGATGAAAATCTGTAAAAATCTGTGAAGTTAGAAGCTTACCGACTGGTTACATCAGAGCTCCTGTGATGGTGAAGGGGGCGCTCTGGTGAGTGAGAAAACAGAGCAGTGTCAGTAGGTTATTTGATGGCAAGGGAAAAAGTGCCCCATTGTCTGCAATCAGAAAGGGCTTGTGTTAAACATTCAGAAATAAACTGGTTAAGTTTTGTTGCCCTAATTATATGTGTGTGTTTAAATAGGGATTATCTATAGCCCTAGAATTAGAAGATTACAGCACTAAAAGATGGTCAGTTAATGCATAAGTGTATTGATAATTGAAAAGAGAAGTTATTGAAGGATAATAATAGGCTGGTGCATACTGAGTTATGGTTTAAAGTGTCTATGGAAGTAAATGAGAGAAATTAGAAGTTGGAGAAATGAGTAGCATTTCTTATTACAAGATGGAGGATTTTGATTCCTATAGAGAGAACAAAGAAGTTTTCCATGTGGCATCCCTTCCCCCACCATATCTGCTGTAAATTCGAAAATGTGACAAATATTTCCACAGGAACTTTTCCTGTTCTCTCTGAAATGTGCTCTCAGAGAGAACTCCCTCCCATCTCACACCCCCTGATCCTGTGCTCAGGAATTCCATATGGGGGTTGGGGGGGGAGGGGGGCTGGTAAATGGTAATGCATCAGCAGACTGTGAAGATACTAACCTGTGTTATCTATAAGATCTTCCAGACAGGGCTCCAGTATTGGATTAGATCCAATATTGTTTGCAAAAATAACCTTTCCAAATTGTATGTTCCGATGGTTTAAAATGTGCCTGCAGTTATTATTCCCATGATGCTAATTGGAAGTGTCCAATCCTATTAATCTAAGGTTGCACCCATTCTAAGTCCTTATTCAGATATGAGTAAAAGTTTGAGGAATATGTGGGACAGTTGAACGTCCTGTGATGGATTGCTTTACTTCCCCTGCTTCCACATTCCTGAAATAAGAGACACAAGGCAAAGGAAATGGGGGAAGGGGAATTATATAGAATAAGTGGCGATGTGTGTAACACTAAACTAAAACCACATGGTATATAAGATGATTTGAATTTTAACAAAATGACGGTATGATTATAACATGTATATTGTTTTACAGCGACAGACCATCAGCAATTCTGGGTGTGGTGTGGCTATCTGTTTCCAGGAAAGCTGTGTTTGTCTGTGCTGCAAATTTTGGAATGTAACAAAGAGATTGTGTGATTGGGTGCAAGATACATGATTCAGTAGAATGTGAATGGGTGTGGCTCTGAGTTGTAAGTGAAATTGAAAATGTATGAAGACTGAGATGTTTGTAGCAGAGCTGTGTGTGCAATTCAGTTTTTATGTGTAAGGGCGTGGTTATGAGTTGTTTGTGAAAATGTGAATAATATGCGCATTGAGAATTTTATTTTATTTTTCTTGGAAGTTTTTGTTTTTTATTGGTACCAACAGCATTGATCAAGCTATACATTTTTATTTATTGAAGTTAATGAAAAGTTTTTATGGGCCCTTTGTGTGTTCATGTCTGTATTGTCAAATCTGTTCGTTTCAATGTTTGCAGTTACATGTTACATGTTAAGTGTTGTGCTTAAAGGGACTCTGTCACCACTTTCTAACCCCCCCTTTTAAAAGTATTGTTATCTCCATGGCGCCCCTGTGATTACAAAGGTGTTGTTAGAAGATAAATTCGCCGTCTCCTTTTGATAAAAAGAGCTTTTATCTAACCTGTCAATTTTCTTGATAAGGTGCCCAGGGCGTTTCTGTTGGTCTCAAGCTGCCGCCCGCCGCCGTTGGTGCCCAGCTCCTCCCCTGATGCTTTCAGCGCCGCCTGAATGTAATGAAATACGCCTCCGGCTCTCGCTCAGTGCCCCCTCCTCCTTTTCAAAGATCCCGCGCGTGCGCACAGGCCTGTGCCTGATGCGCCCGTGCGGACATTTACAATCAGCCTCATTGAGCGAAGTGCGCATGCGCGCACTTCGCTCAACCTCCTCATCAGACGAGCACTGCAGCACTGCGCACTTCGCTCAATGAGGCTGATTGTAAATGTCCGCACGGGCGCATCAGGCACAGGCCTGTGCGCACGCGCGGGATCTTTGCAAAGGAGGAGGGGGCACTGAGCGAGAGCCGGAGGCGTATTTCATTACATTCAGGCGGCGCTGAAAGCATCAGGGGAGGAGCTGGGCACCAACGGCGGCGGCGGCGGGCGGCAGCTTGAGACCAACAGAAACGCCCTGGGCACCTTATCAAGAAGATTGACAGGTTAGATAAAAGCTCTTTTTATCAAAAGGAGATGGCGAATTTATCTTCTAACAACACCTTTGTAATCACAGGGGCGCCATGGAGATAACAATACTTTTAAAAGGGGGGGTTAGAAAGTGGTGACAGAGTCCCTTTAACATCAGAGCTCTGTTCTTATGGACAGCTGGGATACTAATGGCAGACAGAAGAAGGACCACAGCGTCCGACTAAAAGGGGTGGACTTAGATGACTCAGAGTGGGATGAAGGAAGTGTGAGCCTTCTATGTGAATTAATGGGGTTTTGAAGAAAAAAAAAAAACTTTCAAAACTGACTCACTACTACTCGAGACCATGGACAGGGAATACATCACAGATCATGTATTTAGCATTATACTAGATTGCCCAGTCAGCCTATTAGGGAGAGATTTGTTCATTAAGCTTGACTTGCAGGTATCAGCGAATAATCAGGGCATAGGAGTACACTCAGGTCTCATTCCAATCTCTACACCAGTGCCACTGATTCTTGCAAACATACAGGACCACCCAGAACTTAATAACATTAACCCTGCATTATGGTCTTCAAATCAATATGACACAGGATTCATAGATTGCACACTTTACACAGCTACTGCGAAACCAGGTGTCATCTCAGTGTTCCAGAAACAATACCCGCTGTCAAAAGAGAAACTTGATGGACTTAGGCCAATGATAGAAGAATTCCTACAAAAGGGAATCCTGGAAGAGGTGATTTCACCCTACAGCACGCCCGTGAATCCAGTGACAAAGGCAGATGGTACTACCCGCTTTGTACAGGATTTAGGGGCCATCAACAACATCATTGTGCCTATAGCCTCTGTTGTACCTGATGTCACTCAATTATTATCTGCCATTCCAGCAGACGCTGTTTGGTTCAGTGTGATAGATCTGAAAAATTAATTCTTTTCTATCCCAGTTGATAAGATAACCAGACTACTTTTTGCTTTTTCCTTTGACAGACGTCAACTGACCTGGTGCAGAAATGCCCCAGGGATATGCTGATTCACCTGTAGTGTACAGCATAGTCCTCCAAGCGATGTTAGAACCATGGTACCCCCCCCCCCAAGATTCTGTGCTGCTGCAATATGTCGATGATTTATTACTGTGTAGCATGTCAGCGGAGGCCAGCATTCAGGAGGGTTTATCACTGTTACAATGTTTGTCAGGATATGGTCACTAAGTGACACTTAAGAAAAGCAATGGTGTAAAATTCAGGTTGAATACTTGGGCTTTGTCCTCACAAAAGGTGAACGGAGAATCAGCGCAGAGAGAGTCCAGTCTATTGCGGGTTTGGTCACCCCGCACACCAAGAAAGAAATGTTATCTTTCCTTGGTATGATAAACTACTGTAGACAATGGATTCCTGATTGCTCCTATTATGACAATGTTTTGAGGCAAGCCACTTTGATTAAATGGTCTTCTGAAATGTACAATGCATTTGATTATCTGAAATGTTCACTCATGTCGAGTCCAGGGCTGGGCCTCCCTGACTATAATATGCCCTTCCACATGTTTGCATGCCAAAATTGTAAAACCATGGCGGGTGTACTGACACAAGAAAACAGAGGCAAGTTGCGTCCTTGTGTGTTTTTCTCAAAGGTAATGCCCACCCCTGTTCAAGGGATACCGGCATGTCTGTGTTCTCTTGCAGCCTGTGCTATGATGGTAGAGTCGGCAAATTCTTTCACAATGTGACATTACACCATTTTGCACACCACTCATGATGTTGTAGGCCTACTCAAGGACATCCACACTCAACACAGCAGGCAGCTGAGCTCATTGCACTCACTAGGACATGTATTCTACATACTGATAGACCTGTCACCATTTATACTGAGAGTAGGTACACACATGGGGTAGTGTGGGACCATGGTATGATCTGGCAGAGGAGAGGATTCACGGCAGCAGATGGTAAGGATCATGTCTCACAGGGCAATGCACTGGCAGTTAAGGTGGCGAAATGAGTGGCCAAATGCAACCTCACAGGTTTGTGTAACCATTGGGAGATGCCATGTTTGGCACCTCCAACCCCTGAGATGTTGCAAATGCTTACTGATCTTCAGTGGTATGCCACTGAACATTAACAGCAAGACTGGTGTTATCCAGTATTGCAGAAAAATCCTGAGATAGGATTAGTCTGCGAAGAGGGGAAATTATGCATTCCCCAACACAGTGCTTCCATCTTAATAGCACATTTCCACAGAGTAGGATATAAACAGCATTGAGATACTCATGGGTAGGCCTTTCCCCACACCATGGGCAAGACGCCCCCTGGTAGTGCAGGAAGGGGACTTGGACCTGATCAGAGAGGAATAATAATCTGATCAAGGTCCTCAGTAAAACTGAAAAATAAGTTGCTTGTAAGTCTCCTTCTCTTTCACAGGAACCAACCCGTCCATTCCGGATAGGCGATCAGGTGATGATCAAGATCTTAAAGAAGGGAAAGGAACCAGGAAGCTTCACCTACGGACCACCCACCGAGGTAGTCGCGATCACCAGAACAGCAGTCCTCACTGAACAGTCACCCACGTGGATCCACGCCACAAGGATTAAGTTGCTAAAGAAAAGAGAGGTACTAACGGGGGCAGACAGCCCTGACCTCCAACGAGGCCCAGAGGTACTAACAGAGGCAGACAGCCTTGACCTCGAAGAAGATACAGAAGGGGTACTAACGGAGGCAGACAGCCTTGACCCCCAACGAGATGACGCAGTCTGGGAATTCCTCGAGATGGCTGAGATGCAGTGCCTTAATAATTACAATTTTGTGTCTCCTACTTACTGTCCCATGGCTGTGGAACAGACAGATATACCTGAAAACAGAATGCAGAGGGGAAGACAATCTGTGGAAGACAAAGGAGAACTTATGGCTGTACCTGGCCAAAACTCTGAATTTAACTGACTTTTGTCTCCGAACCACTTTATCTGCATTTAACATTTTGGAGACATGTCTGGTAGCAGTCCCCACCCCAGTAGATGTATGGACGGAGCTCCTACGTTCTCAATGGAATGACACAGACTTGGAGGATCATGATGTTAAATATGGATATGTAAATCCTTATCATGCTTGTTATGACTGTCCTACATATGAGACTCTGCAAAGTAATATGATAGAAATAATTACAGGTCTTGTCACAGCAGCAGGAATATGTTATAACGTCACCTGTGATGAGACACTATTGCCTCCCTGCATACAAGCAAAAATGCAGAATAAGACTAAACCAAATATTTGTGATAGAGATTTAGGTAGTTGTAAAAAGATAGTATCAGGAAAAAATATGCAATGTAATATTACAAAAACAGTACCATCCCTAGACAAACATGTACCTCTACCAACAGGATGGGTATTGGCCTGTGGGAATATTAGTTACACATACATACCGGCCAATATTACAGAGGGACCCTGTACAAGAGCTAGGTTGACATTAGCAATGATACCACTAGTCCCAGCAATGCAGACACGACACACGAGAGACACTTCCCTACAGTTACCAGAAAATTGTGATTATAATGTGAATCTCCTCTCTAGATAAGAATATATGAGTTTAGGGATGTCTTTGATAGGAGTACCAGGTTTGGCCATATATAACCACAGGACAATATCAAAACTTGCCTGTTTTATGGTAAAACAGATAAATGTCACTAGTGCAATTCTGAAAGATATGCTGCTGGATATACAATCGTATAAAAAGGCTATCTTGTAGAATAGGGCAACTATTGACTATTTATTGCTCCAACATGGTGTAGGATGCTCAGCGTTCGCAGGGATGTGTTGTTTCAATTTATCAGATCACTCCCGTGGAATAAAAGATAAAATAGGCCAAATAGAAGAGATGATAAAACCATATAAAACAAGATGTTGACCAAGGTTGGGGGGACTGGCTTTTTGGCTGAATACCTGACTTTGGTCAAATAAGATATGTTTTAGGAGTGGTACTCGCCGTGGTCGCTGCAATAGTGTGTCTCTGCTGTTGTCTGCAGTGTGTGCCCTCCCTTCTAGCCATATGTCAAAAGGTGGCCGAAAGAGGGGTACACTCAACATTCCTCTATACTCCGTAGAGGTAGAAGAGGTAAACACAACCTCAACAAAGCCTGAGGATTATACTCCTGAAGGGTATATGGAATACCTAAAGGCTTACAAGCAAACAAAGGAAGAGCAGAGAAAGAACCATATAGTATAAGGTATATATATAAGGTTCTAAGAGGGGATAGATGGGCTATAAGTAACTCCATTTTGTCCTTTCAGCAACGTGCATTACATTTGGCCAGTGCACTTACAAAATCTCCCTTCCCCCTTTTAGTATGTGAGAAACTTCCTGTGCGGTTTCAAGATACCCATACATTCCTTAGTTTGTAAGTTTTAACAGTCCTACCATATAGGGTCATCTTGGCTCAAGTGCCTGCTGGCCTATGTGTGTATACCTGATTGGTCAAATGCTGTTACTATGAGTCATCTATTATGTTAACGCATTTACAATCACAAAATTTGGCACACAGGTACATCAGGTGTCCGGGGAGGTTTTAGACCAGGTCCCAGCTCTCTAGGACGTACTGTTCCTGAGATATTCCCAAAAAATGCATTAGCCAAAAAAAGCTTGGTCACATGACCCTCATCAGACCATTAGCCTCCACATCACAGTTTAACTCCAGGTTTCCATAACAACCCAGCCATTTTTCTTCACTTCTGTAGGAGAGCGTTAAAGGAAATCTGTCACCAGGATAATCGCTATTGAAGTAAAGCCATGGCCTAATAGCACTTAGTACTTTATTTCAAGATGTGCCTTTGTTCCAGCAATAGATGTTTTTATCTTCTGAAAATCGAGTTTATTTGGTAAGCAAATGAGCCAGTCAGGTGCTCAGAGGGGCGTCACTCTTGCAGGAAGGAGCCCAGACACGCCCCCTGCCACAATGTGTCCATCCTTAAAATGCGAACTTAAAACCCGCTAAGCCATGCCCTTGATCCAGTTTTGCCATGCCCCCTCCCACTCCTGAGACGAGGGGGATTGAAAAAATGAAGGTAAAAAATCTACTTCTGTCAGCTGCAGGGGTGGGAGGGAGGGTGACTTTCTCGATGCAGCTCACACTCAGACAGCACAGTGCTGCTGTCTTAGAGTGAGCTGTTCAAAAGGACACGCCCCCTATATGTTTAGGTCATGCCCCCTCCCACTCCTTACTAGACAGAGATTGAAAAAATAAAGTAAAAAATCATCTTCTAGGTCCTGCTAAGCCACACCCTGATCTGGTTAGGTCACGCCCCCTCCCACTCCTCAGCAGACAGGGATTGAAAAAATTAAGTTAAAAATCATCTTCTGTCAGCTACAGGGGTGGGAGGGACGGTGACTTTCTCCCAGCAGCTCACACTCAGACAGCATAGTACTGCTGTCTTAGAGTGAACTGTTCAAAAGGACATGCCCCCGATCCGGTTAGGCCATGCCCCCTCCCACTCCTTAGCCAACAGGGATTGAAAAAATTAAGTTAAAAATCAACTTCTGTCAGCTGCAGAGGTGGGAGGGAGGGTGACTTTCTCCCTGAAGCTCACACTGCTGCTGTCTTAGAGAGAGCTTTCAAAAGGACATGCCCCCGATCCAGTAATAGCCACTGTTAAGGGGACGGGCCCCTGTGGAGGTCACTATCAAGGGGGTGGTGTGCTGTGAAACTCACTGTTAAAGGGAAAGGCTGCTGTAAAGGTCAAAGTTAAGGGGGTGGGCTGCTGTGAAGGTCCAATTTTAAGGGACGGGGCACTGTGGGGGGGGGTCAGTGTTAAGGGGTGGGGGGCTATAGAGGTTAATGTTAAGGGGGCGAAGTGCTGTAGATGGCACTGTTATTGTGGATAGTGTTGAAATCTTTTAACGACACACAAACATTAAATGAAATAAATTAAATATACCCGGGTCCTTCATCTAGTGTTATATATGATTGAAAGTCTGTCACACGTACAGTAGCGTAGGATTTGGAAGCGTATGCGCAAACAAATTTAAAAAAGGTATTTGGGATGTGGAACCGTCACACAGGAGATATCCCGCAGATAATGTCAATGCTGTCACCAGCGGGTAATGAAAAATTACAGGGAATGTCACAGGGGTTTGGGATGAGGAAACGTTATACAGGAGAGGTTCCACTGGTAATGTCACTGTCCACAGCGTCTACGCAAAAAAGTACACTGTATGTCACAGATACATTTTTGAAGTGCACACGTTACACTTTAGATGTGGCCCTGGTAATGTCACTGTCAGAAGCGGACACCGTCTATGGGAAAAGTACACTGTATGTCACAGATCATTTTTTTTACCGCACACGTTACACTGCAGATGTGGCCCTGGTAAGGTCACTGTCAGAAGTGGACACCGTCTACGGAAAAAGTACACTGTATGTCACAGATACATTTTTGAAGCGCACACATTACACTTTAGATGTGGCTCTGGTAATGTCATTGTCAGAAGCGGACACCGTCTATGGAAAAAGTACACTGGATATCACAGATACATTTTTTCAGTGCACACGTTGCACTGCAGATGTGGGACTGGTTATGCTACTGCCTGAAGTGGACACCGTCTATTGAAAAAGTACACTGGATGTCACAGATATTTTTTGGATGCGCACACTTTACACTGGAGATGTGGCGCAGCTAATGCCACTGTCCGCAGTGGACACCGTCTACGGAAAAAGTACACTGGATGTCACAGATATTTTTTGGATGCGCACACTTTACACTGGAGATGTGACGCAGCTAATGTCACTGTCCGCAGCGGACACCGTCTACAGAAAAAGTACACTGGATGTAACAGATATTTTTTTGGATGTGCACACTTTACACTGGAGATGTGACGCAGCTAATGTCACTGTTCGAAGCGGACACCGTCTATGGAAAAAGTACACTGGATGTCACAGATATTTTTGGGATGCTCACACTTTACACTGGAGAATTGGCGCAGCTAATGTCACTGTCTGCAGCGGCCTAACTATTGTATGCTATTTAGCGCAGGATGCGCTAAAAATAGATATTGCTGACACACACAATAGTCCTTAACCACCTCAGCCCCCAGTGCTTAAACACCCTGAAAGACCAGGCCACTTTTTACACTTCTGACCTACACTACTTTCACCGTTTATTGCTCGGTCATGCAACTTACCACCCAAATGAATTTTACCTCCTTTTCTTCTCACTAATAGAGCTTTCATTTGGTGGTATTTCATTGCTGCTGACATTTTTACTTTTTTTGTTATTAATCGAAATTTAACGATTTTTTTGCAAAAAAATGACATTTTTCACTTTCAGTTGTAAAATTTTGCAAAAAAAACGACATCCATATATAAATTTTGCTCTAAATTTATTGTTCTACATGTCTTTGATTAAAAAAAAATGTTTGGGTAAAAAAAAAATGGTTTGGGTAAAAGTTATAGCGTTTACAAACTATGGTACAAAAATGTGAATTTCCGCTTTTTGAAGCAGCTCTGACTTTCTGAGCACCTGTCATGTTTCCTGAGGTTCTACAATGGCCAGACAGTACAAACACCCCACAAATGACCCCATTTCGGAAAGTACACACCCTAAGGTATTCGCTGATGGGCATAGTGAGTTCATAGAACTTTTTATTTTTTGTCACAAGTTAGCGGAAAATGATGATTTTTTTCTTTTTTTTTTTTTTTCTTACAAAGTCTCATATTCCACTAACTTGTGACAAAAAATAAAAACTTCCATGAACTCACTATGCCCATCACGAAATACCTTGGGGTCTCTTCTTTCCAAAATGGGGTCACTTGTGGGGTAGTTATACTGCCCTGGCATTCTAGGGGCCCAAATGTGTGGTAAGGAGTTTGAAATCAAATTCTGTAAAAAATGACGAGTGAAATCCGAAAGGTGCTCTTTGGAATGTGGGCCCCTTTGCCCACCTAGGCTGCAAAAAAGTGTCACACATCTGGTATCTCCGTATTCAGTAGAAGTTGGGGAATGTGTTTTGGGGTGTCTTTTTACATATACCCATGCTGGGTGAGATAAATATCTTGGTCAAATGCCAACTTTGTATAAAAAAATGGGAAAAGTTGTCTTTTGCCAAGATATTTCTCTCACCCAGCATGGGTATATGTAAAATGACACCCCAAAACACATTCCCCACCTTCTCCTGAATACGGCGATACCAGATGTGTGACACTTTTTTGCAGCCTAGGTGGGCAAAGGGGCCCATATTCCAAAGAGCACCTTTCGGATTTCACTCGTCATTTTTTACAGAATTTGATTTCAAACTCCTTACCACACATTTGGGCCCCTAGAATGCCAGGGCAGTATAACTACCCCACAAGTGACCCCATTTTGGAAAGAAGAGACCCCAGGGTATTCGCTGATGGGCATAGTGAGTTCATGGAAGTTTTTATTTTTTGTCACAAGTTAGTGGAATATGAGACTTTGTATGAAAAAAAAAAAAAAATAAAAAAATCATCATTTTCCACTAACTTGTGACAAAAAATAAAAAATTCTAGGAACTCGCCATGCCCCTCACGGAATACCTTGGGGT
The DNA here is from genome assembly GCF_905171765.1 of Bufo bufo. NCBI lineage: Eukaryota > Metazoa > Chordata > Amphibia > Anura > Bufonidae > Bufo > Bufo bufo. The sequence continues at coordinate 364,730,264 of NC_053393.1, forward strand.
GTCTTCTTTCCAAAATGGGGTCACTTGTGGGGTAGTTATACTGCCCTGGCATTTTCCAGGGGCTCTAATGTGTGGTAAGTAGGTAAATGACCAGTGAAATCCGAAAGGTGCTCTTTGGAATGTGGGCCCCTTTGCCCACCTAAGCTGCAAAAAAGTGTCACACATCTGGTATCGCCGTATTCAGGAGACGTTGGGGAATGTGTTTTGGGGTGTCTTTTTACATATACCCATGCTGGGTGAGATAAATATCTTGGTCAAATGCCAACTTTGTATAAAAAAATGGGAAAAGTTGTCTTTTGCCAAGATATTTCTCTCACCCAGCATGGGTATATGTAAAATGACACCCCAAAACACATTCCCCACCTTCTCCTGAGTACGGAGATACCAGATGTGTGACACTTTTTTGCAGCCTAGGTGGGCAAAGGGGCCCATATTCCAAAGAGCACCTTTCGGATTTCACTCGTCATTTTTTACAGAATTTGATTTCAAACTCCTTACCACACATTTGGGCCCCTAGAATGCCAGGGCAGTATAACTACCCCACAAGTGACCCCATTTTGGAAAGAAGAGACCCCAGGGTATTCGCTGATGGGCATAGTGAGTTCATGGAAGTTTTTATTTTTTGTCACAAGTTAGTGGAATATGAGACTTTGTATGAAAAAAAAAATAAAATAAAAAAATCATCATTTTCCACTAACTTGTGACAAAAAATAAAAAATTCTAGGAACTCGCCATGCCCCTCACGGAATACCTTGGGGTGTCTTCTTTCCAAAATGGGGTCACTTGTGGGGTAGTTATACTGCCCTGGCATTTTCCAGGGGCCCTAATGTGTGGTAAGTAGGTAAATAACCAGTGAAATCCGAAAGGTGCTCTTTGGAATGTGGGCCCCTTTGCCCACCTAGGCTGCAAAAAAGTGTCACACATCTGGTATCGCCGTATTCAGGAAACGTTGGGGAATGTGTTTTGGGGTGTCTTTTTACATATACCCATGCTGGGTGAGAGAAATATCTTGGCAAAAGACAACTTTTTCCATTTTTTTATACAAAGTTGGCATTTGACCAAGATATTTATCTCACCCAGCATGGGTATATGTAAAAAGACACCCCAAAACACATTGCCCAACTTCTCCTGAGTACGGCGATACCAGATGTGTGACACTTTTTTGCAGCCTAGATGCGCAAAGGGGCCCAAATTCCTTTTAGGAGGGCATTTTTAGACATTTGGATACCAGACTTCTTCTCACGCTTTGGGGCCCCTAGAATGCCAGGGCAGTATAAATACCCCACATGTGACCCCATTTTGGAAAGAAGACACCCCAAGGTATTCAATGAGGGGCATGGCGAGTTCATAGAAATTTTTTTTTTTTGGCACAAGTTAGCGGAAATTGATATTTTTTATTTTTTTCTCACAAAGTCTCCCGTTCCGCTAACTTGGGACAAAAATTTCAATCTTTCATGGACTCAATATGCCCCTCACGGAATACCTGGGGGTGTCTTCTTTCCGAAATGGGGTCACATGTGGGGTATTTATACTGCCCTGGCATTCTAGGGGCCCTAAAGCGTGAGAAGAAGTCTGGAATATAAATGTCTAAAAAAATTTACGCATTTGGATTCCGTGAGGGGTATGGTGAGTTCATGTGAGATTTTATTTTTTGTCACAAGTTAGTGGAATATGTGACTTTGTAAGAAAAAAAAAAAAATTCCGCTAACTTGGGCCAAAAAAAAGACTGAATGCAGCCTTACAGAGGGGGGGGGGGATCAATGACAGGGGGGTGATCAATGACAGGGGGGGTGATCAATGACAGGGGGGTGATCAGGGAGTCTATATGGGGTGATCACCCAACTGTCATTGATCACCCCCCTGTAAGGCTGCATTCAGACGTCCGTATGATTTTTACGGATCCGATCAGTCTATCAGTGGATCCGTAAAAATCATGCGGACATCTGAATGGAGCTTTACAGGGGGGTGATCAATGACAGAGGGGTAATCAATGACAGGGGGGTGATCAGGGAGTCTATATGGGGTGATCACCACAGTCATTGATCACTCCCCTGTAAGGCTGCATTCAGACGTCCGTATGATTTTTACGGATCCGATCAGTCTATCAGTGGATCCGTAAAAATCATGCGGACATCTGAATGGAGCTTTACAGGGGGGTGATCAATGACAGAGGGGTAATCAATGACAGGGGGGTGATCAGGGAGTCTATATGGGGTGATCACCACAGTCATTGATCACTCCCCTGTAAGGCTGCATTCAGACGTCCGTATGATTTTTACGGATCCGATCAGTCTATCAGTGGATCCGTAAAAATCATGCGGACATCTGAATGGAGCTTTACAGGGGGGTGATCAATGACAGGGGGGTAATCAATGACAGGGGGGTGATCAGGGAGTCTATATGGGGTGATCACCACAGTCATTGATCACTCCCCTGTAAGGCTCCATTCAGACGTCCGTATGATTTTTACGGATCCGATCAGTCTATCAGTGGATCCGTAAAAATCATGCGGACATCTGAATGGAGCTTTACAGGGGGGTGATCAATGACAGAGGGGTAATCAATGACAGGGGGGTGATCAGGGAGTCTATATGGGGTGATCACCACAGTCATTGATCACTCCCCTGTAAGGCTGCATTCAGACGTCCGTATGATTTTTACGGATCCGATCAGTCTATCAGTGGATCCGTAAAAATCATGCGGACATCTGAATGGAGCTTTACAGGGGGGTGATCAATGACAGGGGGGTAATCAATGACAGGGGGGTGATCAGGGAGTCTATATGGGGTGATCAGGGGTGATCAAGGGCTAATAAGGGGTTAATAAGTGACGGGGGGGGGGGGTGTAGTGTAGTGGTGCTTGGTGCAACATATTACTGAGCTGCCTGTGTCCTCTGGTGGTCGATCCAAACAAAGGGGACCACCAGAGGACCAGGTAGCAGGTATATTAGACGCTGTTATCAAAACAGCGTCTAATATACCTGTTAGGGGTTAAAAAAATCACATCTCCAGCCTGCCAGCGAACGATCGCCGCTGGGAGGCTGGAGATCCACTCGCTTACCTTCCGATCCTGTGAACGCGCGCGCCTGTGTGCGCGCGTTCACAGGAAATCTCGCGTCTCGCACACTTTACACTGGATATGTCACGCAGCTAATGTCACTGTCTGCAGCGGCCTAACTATTGTATGCTATTTAGCGCAGGATGCGCTAAAAATAGATATTGCTGACACACACACAATAGTCCTTAAAAGGACTTTTGGGTCTGTAAAGTTTCAGCTATTTAGCGCAGTTTGCGCTAAAAAAAGATATTGCTGCTGCCACACACAATAGTCCTTAAAAGGACTTTTGGGTCTCTGAAAAGTTTTGGTGGTAAAAATTTTCTTAAATCACTCCCTACACTGTCTGTTCCTTCCTCAGCACAGCTCTAACTAACTAAGAATGAGCCGAACATGCGTCATCAGATGCTATATAGCACACAATGATGTGTTCCGGCCAGCCAATCACTGTAATGTCAGCAGCCAACATGACTACGGCATTACAGTGAGGGCAGCACTTACCTGCACGTTTATTGGCTGCGTAGCAGGCAAGAAACGTGTGGGGCGGAGACTCTAGCATTGCGCTCTAGCACATGCGGTATTCGGCCGAATACCGCCATGTGCCGAGCATCGAGATGCTCGAGACGAACTGGTGTTCGGCCGAGCATGCTCGATCATCACTATTTAGAACATATAACTGCACCGCACAAGGGCAAATAAGACATAGAAATATTTCCTTGTTATAAACTCTATTAATGGTTGTATAAAACAGCACTTGCACCCCAATAACAAGAACGTTTTGCTGCAATTACAGAGCTGTCTAAGGGCAATTTGGATCCAAAAAAAATCACAGAAAAAACTTAGATAGAAACTTCCTGCATGGTATGATATATAAGTGTGCGGATGTCCCTGGTCATATTATTGAAGAAAATCACAGAAATAAGATAATAATGCACTTAGTGAAGTATATGCAAGCATTATATATGGACAAAGTCCTCACTCTGATATGATAATATCTGAGACACTTAGCCAATATATTTTGATCAAAACACATCTGAGCCCACCTACCAAGCGCCAAGGTGGTCTCAGGTCAGGCGGGTCCTACGCTAAACCTACCTAAGCCATTTGGCTTCTATGTTCAGGAGCGCAGACGCCGCACATATGGTGTGCTGCTCCTAGTCACCTCCATGTGCATCAAGCAACCAATGGGAGGAGTTGCAAGCACACCTATATGTACCACCTAGTCAAGGCGCTCTATTGGACAGGAAGGGCAAAAGTGCAGAGGAATGCTACTCCCAACATAAAATAGGTGCGCATTCCCACTTGAAGGTGCCATTCCCTCAAGCAAATACTACATAGATAAAAAAATAACTCACTGAAAAAACTAAGATAAAAACATCCTGCACGGTATGATATATAAATGTGCGGATGTCCTTGGCCATATTATTGAAGAAAATCACAAAATTAAGATAATAATGCACTTTGTAAAGTAGATGCAAGCATTATATATGGACAAAGTCCTCACTCTGATATGATAATATCTGAGACACTTAGCCAATATATTTTGATCAAAACACATCTGAGCCCACCTACCAAGTGCCAAGGTGGTCTCAGGTCAGACGGGTCCTACGCTAAACCTACCTAAGCCATTGGGCTTCTATGTTCAGGAGCGCAGACGCCGCACATATGGTGTGCTGCTCCTAGTCACCTCCATGTGCATCAAGCAACCAATGGGAGGAGGAGAGGAGCAAGCACACCTATATGTACCACCTAATCAAGGCGCTCTATTGGATAGGAAGCGCAAAATTGCAGAGGAATGCTACTCCCAATATAAAATAGGTCTGCGCTCCTGAACATAGAAGCCCAATGGCTTAGGTAGGTTTAGCGTAGGACCCGCCTGACCTGAGACCACCTTGGCGCTTGGTAGGCGGGCTCAGATGTGTTTTGATCAAAATATATTGGCTAAGTGTCTCAGATATTATCATATCAGAGTGAGTACTTTGTCCATATATAATGCTTGCATCTACTTTACTAAGTGCATTATTATCTTATTTCTGTGATTTTCGACAATTTGGATCCCCAGTAAGTGCAGCAAGGTGTAATTGGATTGTTCCTATTAACCAGGCTGTAACCTCCCCTACTGAACCCTGTTCAACATTAATGCTGTGGAATGATTCCTTCCTATCCTTTTCCTACACCTTGAATAATCTTTCGCTGCACTTGTAAATCATTTTTTGTTAGCACAATGAAGTTTTTTATAGCACTGTCCCTAGCGCCTGCTGACGTCTCTCCCTGCACTAAGTACACTGGAAAATGGCAGAATCCAAGATGGCTGAGGCTATTTATAGGGCTGTGACATCACAGGGCTGGCTGGCTGCTGATTGACAGCATGCATGGCATTTCCAGAGAACCCTTTTAAATGGTGTACATTAAAAAAATGACATAAAATGATCTAAAAGAAACAAACTTACCTTAGCAACCTATCACAGTGCACACTGCATTTCTTATAGTGCTCTTGAATAGCTGTTCTCAGGACTCCCGTAGAACTGAATGAAGCTTGCTGGGAGTTGTAATTTAACCACAGCTGGCGTGCCAGAGGTTTGCTAATCCCTGATCTAGTTTCTGACAACCTAAAGGGGTTCTCCAGGAATTAAGAAAATTAAAATACTTAAATATTACTTTTTTATGAATATATTTCCAAATACCTTTCATTAGTTATAATGGTTCATTTTGTCTGGGGAACAATCATTAGGAGAAATAAAATTGTTGTTGTCCTATTAGTACACACAAAACCTGTCCTAATCACTCAGCAGGACAAGTTACTTCGCAGCACTGAGATAAAGAGCTGCCTCATCCTCTTCTCTGCTTGCCAGGGGTAATGATCCTGAATACAGATGATAAGATCTTCAGCTGAATCAATCTGGTAATGGAGTTCATGAGGAGACATGAAGTACAGAGAAGAGGTGGGGATGTGGATAATGAGCAGCAGCACTTGTATGCAGTCTCCATTACCTCACATTACCACTGTCTGTCCTCTCTGTACTTTATGTCTCCTCCATTCCTACAAAGATTCAGCTGAAGTTCTTATAATCTGTAATCAGTATCATAATCTCTGACAAGCAGGAGAGGAGGATGAGGCAGCTCCTTACGCCAGTGTTGTGAAGTAACTTGTGTAAGTCCTCCTGTGTGATTAGGACAGGTTTTGTCTGTACTTATAGGATGGCGGCTATTTCGTTTCTCCTAATGATTGTTTCCCAGACAAAATGAGCCGTTATAACTAATGAAAGGTATTTAGAAATATCTTTATAAAAAACTAGTAGAAGGACCCGGATTCGCAAAGGTATATTTCATATATTTTATTTAATGTTTCAGTGTGACGTTAATAGATATCAACAGTATCCCCCATAACAGTGACCTCTGCAGCACCCCACCCCACTGTCTGCTGAGCTGTGTATCTAATCCTAACCTGTGTGATACTGGCTGCTGAGCTGTGTATCTAATCCTATCCTTTGCGATACTGTCTGCTGAGCTGTGTATCTAATATCCTATCCTGTGTGATAATGCCTGCTGAGCTGTGTATCTAATCATATCATGTGGGATACTGTCTGCTGAGCTGTGTATCTAATCCTATCATGTATGATACTGTCTGCTGAGCTGTGTATCTGATCCTATCCTGTGTGATACTGTCTGCTGATCTGTGTATCTAATCCTATCCTGTATGATACTGTCTGCTGAGCTGTGTAGCTAATCCTTGCTGAGCTGTGTATCTAATCCTTTCCTGTGTGATACTGTCTACTGAGCTGTGTATCTAATGCTAACCTGTGTGATAGTCTGCTGAGCTATGTATCTAATCCTATCCTGTGTGATACTGTCTGCTGAGCTGTGTATCTAATCCTATCCTGTGTGATACTGTCTGCTGAGCTGTGTATCTAATATCCTATCCTGTGTGATACTGCCTGCTGAGTTGTGTATCTAATATCCTATCCTGTGTGATACTGCCTGCTGAGCTGTGTATCTAATCCTGATATGACATATAACTGAATATTTAAGGACCTGCTAACTTCTAAAACCTGTGATCAGTTGTTATGGAAACCTGGAGTAGGACCTGCGAGCTTCTTTTGGCTGATAAGAGACATGTGACCGTGTGTATGGCAGTTGGCATATGAAGAGAAACACTTGCAGGCTTGTATTGGCTAATGCAGGTCATTTTTGGGGAATATCTCAAGAACGGTACATCCTAAAGAGCTCAGACCAGCTCTATAACCTTCCCGGACACCTGATGTATCCGTTTACCAAATTTAGTTAAGATCGGTTAAGTCGTTTGGTCGCGCATAAAGAACAGACAGACAGAAACTCATTTTTATATACAGTTGCAAGAAAAAGTATGTGAACCCGTTCGAATGATATGGATTTCTGCCCAAATTGGTCATAAAATGTGATCTGATCTTCATCTAAGTCACAACAATAGACAATCACAGTCTGCTTAAACTAATAACACACAAAAAATTAAATGTTACCATGTTTTTATTGAACACACCATGTAAACATTCACAGTGCAGGTGGAAAAAGTATGTGAACTCTTGGATTTAATAACTGGTTGAACCTCCTTTGGCAGCAATAACTTCAACCAAACGTTTCCTGTAGTTGCAGATCAGACGTGCACAATGGTCAGGAGTAATTCTTGACCATTCCTCTTTACAGAACTGTTTCAGTTCAGCAATATTCTTGGGATGTCTGGTGTGAATTGCTTTCTTGAGGTCTTGCCACAGCATCTCAATCGGGTTGAGTACAGGACTCTGACTGGGCCACTCCAGAAGGCGTATTTTCTTCTGTTTAAGCCATTTTGTTTTTGATTTACTTCTATGCTTTGGGTCGTTGTCCTGTTGCAACACCCATCTTCTGTTGAGCTTCAGCTGATGGACAGATGGCCTTAAGTTCTCCTGCAAAATTTCTTGATAAACTTGGGAATTCATTTTTCCTTCGATAATAGCAATCTGTCCAGGTCCTGACGCAGCAAAGCAGCCCCAAACCATGATGCCCCCACCACCATACTTCACAGTTGGGATGAGGTTTTGATGTTGGTGTGCTGTGCCTTTTTTTTCTCCACAAATAGTGTTGTATGTTTCTTCCAAACAACTCAACTTTGGTTTCATCTGTTCACAGAATATTTTGCCAGTACTGCTGTGGAACATCCAGGTGCTCTTGTGCAAACTATAAACGTACAGCAATGGTTTTTCTTTGGACAGCAGTGGCTTCCTCTGTGGTATCCTCCCAATGAAATCCATTCTTGTTTAGTGTTTTACGTATCGTAGATTCGCTAACAGAGATGTTAGCATATGCCAGAGACTCAAGGATTCTTCTTCACCTCATTGAGCAGTCTGCGCTGTGCTTTTGCAGTCATCTTTACAGGAAGGCCACTCCTAGGGATATTAGCAGCAGTGCTGAACTTTCTCCATTTATAGACAATTTGTCTTACCGTGGACTGATGAACAGCAAGGCTTTTGGACATACTTTTATAACCCTTTACAGCTTTATGCAAGTCAACAATTCTTAATTGTAGGTCTTCTGAGAGCTCTTTTGTGCGAGGCATCATTCACATCAGGCAATGCTTCTTGTGAAAAGCAAACCCAGAACTGGTGTGTGTTTTTTATAGGGCAGGGCAGCTGTAACCAACACCTCCAATCTCATCTCATTGATTGGACTCCAGTTGGCTGACACCTCACTCCAATTAGCTCTTGGAGATGTCATTAGTCTAGGGGTTCACATACTTTTTCCACCTGCACTGTGAATGTTTACATGGTGTGTTCAATAAAAACATGGTAACATTTAATTCTTTGTGTGTTATTAGTTTAAGCAGACTGTGGAGATCAGATCACATTTTATGACCAATTTGTGCAAAAACCCATATAATTCCAAAGGGTTTACATACTTTTTCTTGCAACTGTATATAAGAGACTAATATTTAAGCATTTTAATTTTCTAAATTCCCGGAGTATCCCTTTAAAATATTTCAGAACCATAGCCTGAATTACAACACTTCTGTCATCCCTGAGAGGGGCTTTTATTATTCAAACTGCATTGTTTGGCTTGACATTTAAGCTACAGTTCAGACATGACATAGTCAGATATATTTGGAGCTGTCACTGTAGACAAAGGATTCTTTTACACACTGTCAGGTGTCAGCAGTTTGTGAGGGCTTATGGAAACCACAATACCAGACAAATAAACAGCTGAGCTGTTACACACCAGTGTCATTATTCTATTAGGTGTATCATCAACTTTCATTTACTGTGTTTATTTTATGCTTTATTCTCTATAGGAAATAATCAAATCTGGCCACATTTCTTCCCTTAAGCACTGGCCTATTTTTTAACAACAAAGGAACTATTTCTGTGTCGCCTTGTTTTATAGTCACAATCTTTTATGTTAGCAAAACCTAAATTAACATCCCTGTAGCATATTAACAAAGCAAAACAGAGTCATGGATAATTTTATATCACAATCCTGAAAGTTGCAAGGAACTAGAGCACTATGTAGAAATATTTATTGCTGCAAGCATATTTCTTTTATATGCATAATACAGTGATGCTGTGACTGAATCATATCAACTTATACCCATGCCTCTGTTCTTATTGTATACCGTATTTTTCGCCCTATAAGACGCACCGGCCCATAAGACGCACCTAGGTTTTTGAGGAGGAAAATAAGAAAAAAAAATAATTTGATCCAAAAGGTGTGCTTTTGGTGTGTTTTGAATTAATTGTGGTCTGTGGATGGCGTACTGTTATGGGGGATCTGTGGGTGACGCACTGTTATGGGAGATCTGTGGGTGACGCACTGTTATGGGGGATCTGTGGGTGACACTGTTATGGGGGATCTGTGGGTGACACTGTTATGGGGGATCTGTGGGTGGCTCTTATTGGGGTCTCTGGATGGCACTGTTATGGGGATCTGTGTATGACAGTTATGGGGGGGATCTGTGGATGACACATATATAGCATCTTATATAGCATAACAGTGTCCCTGTAGTGTGAATGACCCTCAATTCAGGGGGTGGGGGTCGCATCTGCTTTTATAATGACAGCGGGGCCCGTGCAGTGACTGTATTCTACTACACGGACCCCGCTCACTGTATATAATCATATCTGTAATAGTTAATTGTTATGTATATAATCGGGTAATCAGCTCCTGTACACTTACAACTACAAGCGCTCGGTAGCAGAGATGAGGGAGGAGGCAGGCCGGGAGGACGGGAGCTGGCAGCGTGAGTCACTACGACATGGGCCCACGCCGCCTGCTTCATTCATAAAGTGGGCGGCGCAGGCGCGTGACATAGTGACTCACGCTGCCAGCGCCCGTCCTCCCGGCCTGCCTCCTCCCTCCTCTCTGCTACCGAGCGCTTGTAATTGTAAGTATACAGGCGCTGATTACCCGATTATATACATAACAATTAACTATTACAGATACGATTATATACAGTGAGCGGGGCCCGTGTAGTAGAATACAGTCATTATAAAAGCAGATGCCGGCCCCCAGCCCCTCCTCCCTCTCAGCTGATACACCCGCCGTGCGGCATCGCGGCGGGTGTATCATTGAAAATTCTGCAAAATGCAGCATTCGCCCCATAAGACGCACTGCTATTTTCCCCCCACTTTTGGGGGGAAGAAGTGCGTCTTATATGGCGAAAAATACGGTATATATTGCTGTTTCTTCATATATTCTTGTAGTACGCCTGATGAAGAGACTGGTGATGTCTCGAAAGCTCGCTATGTAACATTATTACTTCTATTTTTGTTAGCCATTAAAAGGTATCAAACCTGCAATAAAGGATATTATATCCATAGAAGCCCACCAGAGAAGATCCAACTCATGGTCAATAGTACCAGTAGTACATCTTATTCACCTTTCCAACTTTTTTCATCCTGAAAAGTACAGTATCTTTCACAGATTTTCTAATTTTTATTTTTATGTCCTAATATTTTTCATTTTTATCATACCTTTTATCATTTTTTATCACCTGTTTTACCACCTTTTTACCACCACTTTATATACTTATTATCCTAATGGACTAGACACCACTAATTTTCCCACACGGATCCATCCTAAAAAACTGGTACCAGCCACCCCTTATCTGGCACCCACCACATGTGCCTAGATTCCCCTACTCACTCACCTATGCTATAAAAATCCCTATCCTACTTTTAAACTAGTATTTTAAATAAAAACTACCATTATTAATCCCACTTATGAGTGTGCCTGCTATCTCTTTATTTTAAACTCTCTTTCTTTGACTGGGTGAGTCAAACCAGCAGTTCAGCACCTCAGCCATTCCATTGAGCAGTTGAGCCGCCTTATCTCTCTCTTTTTCAATACTCTTATTTTGTTTCTCTTAATGGGCCATAGGAAATATGTGGCATATAAATTACACACATAAATCAGTGTTCATAGTTCCTAGTAACCCCAAAAGGTCTGAGGGGGTCTCCATTGTTCTCAGTCCATAGTCTGTAGGAAGGAGGCTAGCCCTCAGGCTCCTCCAGCAGCCCCAGTGACGGTTCAGTCCGTCACAATGCATGACTGTTTGTACATGAACCCCTGAATTGTAAAGCGCTGCAGAATATGTTGGCGCTATATAAATAAAGATTTGTATTATTATTATTAACTGGTCGTGCCAGCTCCCAATCATTTGCACACAACAGGACACTCTGTTAGTGTCCTCAGCTGCCTAGCCGAGACCGCCCGCTTACAGCGCTCACAGATACAAATGTCTCAAGTTTGTATTACGATCTTTTGTGCTTTTAACTGTACCAATTAACATTTTATGTATTCTATTAGCTTTGCAATATGTTATTCACATTAATTTTTTTAATTTGGTGCAATATATGCCATGCCTACTTTTCATTTGAAATGTGTTTTCCAGGGCTTTTTCAGTACAGTGGTCCCTCAAGATACAATGGCCTCAGGATCAGAGGCGGCTCTAGACTTTGTGAGGCCTTAGGCGAAACTCGAACATGAGGCCCCCACGAAGATTGTTCGGATTCTCGTGATCTTCCGTACGGCGCCCCGGCTCAGTCCTCAAGAAATAAGCTGTGTCAACCACCACATGGAGCGGTGGTGTGGTCAACACTTCCCCTCCATGTATCTCTATGGAAGACTCGGAGATACAGAAGTGCTGTATCTGCGGCTCTCCCATAGATATATGGAGGGGGAGTGTTGACCACCGCTCCGGGCACAAGGAGATCCGGAGTACCATACAGGAGATCGTAGGGGATCCCATTGGCCGGACCCCCCCGATCAGACACTTATCTCCTATCCTTTGGATAGGGTATTTATTTTCCTATCCCGGAGTACCCCTTTAATATGCAGTGACATCACAGTAAAGGGTTAATATGCACAGTGACATCACAGTACAGGGTATACACAGTAATGTCACAGTCAGGGTTAAGCAGCTGCATGCTTGCAGCACATAGTACAGGGTGATCTTGTACCTTGGGCTTATATTCACTGGTCAGGCACCACTGTCTCTCTGTGGGCGGCAGCCAGACACGGACTGAGGTGAGGGCCTTGGCTCCTTCTTTTTCTCCCCTGCGTGGCTGCGCAGCGCTCTGGGGGCGGAGCTGGCAACGTTCAGAAGACACAGTGGGGCGTAGAGTGAAAGGTGCGCCGTTTGGTTTTTGGAAGACAGATTTTGCTGGACTGGTTTATTTACACCATGTCCCATTTGAAGCCCCCCTGATGCACCCCTAGAGTAGAAACTCCATAAAAGTGACCCCATCTAAGAAACTACACCCTTTAGTGTATTCAAAACTGATTTTACTAACTTTGTTAACCCTTTAGGTGTTGCACAAGATTTAATGGAAAATAGAGATACAATTTCAAAATTTCACTTTTTTGGCAGATTTTCCATTTTAATATTTTTTTTCCAGTTACAAAGCAAGGGTTAACAGCCAAACAAAACTCATTATTTATGGCCCTGATTCTGCAGTTTACAGAAACACCCCATATGTGGTCGTAAACTGCTGTACGGGCACACGGCAGGGCGCAGAAGGAAAGGAATGCCATACGGTTTTTGGAAGGCAGATTTTGCTGGACTGTTTTTTTTTACACCATGTCCCATTTGAAGCCCCCTGATGCACCCCTAGAGAAGAAACTAATAAAAGTGACCCCATATAAGAAACTACACCCCTCAAGGTATTCAAAACTGATTTTACAAACTTTGTTAACCCTTTAGGTGTTGCACAAGATTTAATGGAAAATAGAGATACAATTTCAAAATTTCACTTTTTTGGCAGATTTTCCATTTTAATATTTTTTTTCCAGTTACAAAGCAAGGGTTAACAGCCAAACAAAACTCATTATTTATGGCCCTGATTCTGCAGTTTACAGAAACACCCCATATGTGGTCGTAAACTGCTGTACGGGCACACGGCAGGGCGCAGAAGGAAAGGAATGCCATACGGTTTTTGGAAGGCAGATTTTGCTGGACAGTTTGTTTTTACACAATGTCCCATTTGAAGCCCCCCTGATGCACCCCTAGAGTAGAAACTTCAAAAAAGTGACCCCATTTTAGAAACTACGGGATAGGGTGGCAGTTTTGTTGGTACTAGTTTAGGGTACATATGATTTTTGGTTGCTCTATATTACACTTTTTGTGAGGCAAGGTAACAAAAAATAGCTTTTTTGGCACTGTTTTTTTTTTTGTTATTTACAACATTCATCTGTCAGGAAAAAATATATTCCAGCTCACCTAACTGGTCTGCATGTAATCCCGGCTCCAGAGGCCCTAGGAAAGTGTTCCCATGGCAGGCAGAAAGTAGAAAAGGAAGGGTCCCGGAGACAAATAATATCCTCTTTCAGCTCTTCTTTATTGGTTATGGACATCAACAGACATGACCATCAGTTGCACGGCAGGATTGACGCGTTTCGGGTGAGTACCCTTAGTCGTAACAAATTGCTAGCTGTGGCCCCTCAATATAAAGGGGTTGAAAGCACTCCTCCTCAAATGGGGAGGAACCGGTTTCAAGCAACCTCCGTTGCACCACACCTAGACACACCTTTTTTGTTTCAGCTTGCATCAATCAGTTTATAATTAGTAGCACACTGTGCGAACCTTTCCCTGACATCTTAACCCCAGGTTGCCCTGTGATTATTTTGAGCAGAAGTCGCACAGTGTGAATACTTCAGTACATAGAAAACATAAATTGTATGTAAAAAAGACACATTTAATACCAACATTTGACATACTAAAACAAATATGAGTACAATGGTCCTATGTGTTCGGGCAGATTCATGTTAACAGCCTCCTACTGACACTTTTATAGCAGACTTATCAAAAAATGTATATATAATGACAGAAAATACATTGTTATATGTCAGTAGGGCTGCAATACCACTGTTACCCAGTAAAACCGGACGTTTTGAAAATAATTGCAAGGTCGATCAGATCACAGGTGGAAATAAAAAGAAAATCTTTTCTACACTCCTGTGCAAATTCGTTGGAAATCTTTTCTTGCAACATCCAAAACAAACCAAGACAAGAAAATAACCGCATTATATAATGTTGGCATTGTGGTGCCAGTGACGAACAGAGATGCACCGTCCCTATAATAATATGGACTCTCGCATATACAATGTTATTTTTGTGGTCATGTGTATCTCTTTAGTACCCCAAAAATGGCAATAAAGACATCAGAGATATGTGTCCGCCCAAATGTAAATATGTCTAACATAAAAGTTAATAGTGACACATTTCAAAATTCTGCTGCTTATATAAGATATTTTATTGGTATATATAAATAAGTTCTTTCTTGAGGTTGAGACCCCTTGGCACCCTGGTACCCAGTCTAAAAATCCAGTAAGCCTCACGTAAAAGGATTTTCTTGCGATAGTCTCCACCCCTTTGCGGAGCAAAAACACGTTCGATGGCATACGCCTGAAAGAATGATACTTGGCGGGCATGAACGTGTATAAAGTGTTTAGCTATGTTTGAAATGTTAAGAATATTGGGGTTGGTGATATAGTTGAGATGTTCTAACACTCTATTTTTAAACTTGCGGACAGTGCTACCCACATACATGAGATCACATTTGGTGCATCGGATTGC
This sequence comes from Bufo bufo, assembly GCF_905171765.1. Taxonomy (NCBI): domain Eukaryota; kingdom Metazoa; phylum Chordata; class Amphibia; order Anura; family Bufonidae; genus Bufo; species Bufo bufo. The sequence goes on from NC_053393.1 coordinate 364,745,397, forward strand.
GTAGACAACGCCTTCCGTATTGCAATTTATGTACACCCGGATTGGGAATTTGTCTGCATGGTCTGCACTGTCAAATGTTTTTGTGGGTAGGACATATTCCAGGAGGTCCTGGAAAAAGAGCTTAGGAGCATAGAGATAGAAAGTAATAGACAGCATAAATCTAATAATCTCAGTGCTTCTCAGGCCCAAGCACTCCATGACCTACAGAAATGTGACTCCATTGTCATCAAAATGGCGGATAAAGGGGGGGCGGTGGTCATCATGGACAAGGAGACTTATGGTGGACAGTTACGGGATATGTTGGCAGACACATCCACGTACAGCAAACTACCGAATGATCCATTAAAAGAATATATGCATAGTTACCTGTCATTGATCATGAAAGGAAGAGACAATGGCATGTTTGATGATGGAGAATACAAATACCTGTGCGTGGATGTGCCTGTCACACCCATTATACATGCCTTACCCAAAGTCCACAAGGGTGTCCACCCCCCCCCCTCCGTCCCATAGTTGCCGGCATTGGCTCGCTTACCGAGCGTCTGGGGAGTTGGCTGGACCACCTTCTCCAGCCTCTTGTCAGACGTATACCGGGATATTTAAAAGATACGGGCGATGTCTTGCGAGCCATGTATGATTTCAGGTGGGAAGCTAAATTTAATTGGATTACAGCTGATGTAGTATCCCTCTACCCGTCCATTCCCCACGGGATTGCTCTGATGGCGATGGAATATCATCTCCATCGCTATACTGGATTAAACACTAATCATATTGACTTTGTGTGTGAGATCACAGCATACCTGCTAACCCATAACTATTTTGCATTTGACGGTGTCCACTATCTCCAGATCCGCGGAGTTTCAATGGGAGCCAGATTTTCCCCATCCCTAGCCAATTTGACCATGTCATTTTGGGAGGAGAAGTACATCTATAATCTGGAGAACCCATTTATGCCTGGTTTGGTCTGGTACGGCAGGTATATCGATGACCTGCTCATGGTATGGGCGGGCGGTATATCTGCCGTCCCAGACCTCCAGGCATACCTAAATAATAACAACTATAATCTGAGGTTCACTTGCTTGGCACACGAAACCCATATTAATTTTCTGGATCTTACACTCTGCGGAATCGCTGGAGAAATAGTGCACACCATGACTTATAGAAAAGAGGTGGCGGGCAATACTATACTCAATGCTAAAAGCCATCATCCAGTACATACCGTCAGAGCAATCCCCGTGGGCGAATTCATCCGTACGGTTAGGAATTGTAGTGTAGCAGAGAGATTAGATGATGAATTTGACAGAGTTGAGAAAAGGTTGAGGGACAGGAATTACCCAATGTGGATGATCAATAGAGGAAGGGAGATAGCCCTCCAGAAAAATAGAAGAGACATATTATTTGGGAAGCGCAAATGTAAATCTAGTGTGCTGACTTCTACTGGTAGTGTGGAGACACGGGTGGACGGCGATCTGGACAGGGTCCCCACTCTTTCCCTAACATACAGTAATGAGTTTAGCATAATCAGTTCTGCAATCAAGAAGTGCCTACCTATTTTGTATGACGATGCCATCCTTTATGAAGCACTCAAATCAGGCTGTAGAATTGTCTCTAGAAGGGCTCCTACCCTGTCCAGCTCGCTGTCCCCGTCTCTCTATACTGCCAGCGGCAGTGGCACACAGTCTAGACCTAGTTGGCTTATATATAAAGGATTTGCAAAATGCGGCAGTGCCCGTTGTAAGACTTGCGAATATGTCCTACCCACAAAAACATTTGACAGTGCAGACCATGCAGACAAATTCCCAATCCGGGTGTACATAAATTGCAATACGGAAGGCGTTGTCTACGCAATCCGATGCACCAAATGTGATCTCATGTATGTGGGTAGCACTGTCCGCAAGTTTAAAAATAGAGTGTTAGAACATCTCAACTATATCACCAACCCCAATATTCTTAACATTTCAAACATAGCTAAACACTTTATACACGTTCATGCCCGCCAAGTATCATTCTTTCAGGCGTATGCCATCGAACGTGTTTTTGCTCCGCAAAGGGGTGGAGACTATCGCAAGAAAATCCTTTTACGTGAGGCTTACTGGATTTTTAGACTGGGTACCAGGGTGCCAAGGGGTCTCAACCTCAAGAAAGAACTTATTTATATATACCAATAAAATATCTTATATAAGCAGCAGAATTTTGAAATGTGTCACTATTAACTTTTATGTTAGACATATTTACATTTGGGCGGACACATATCTCTGATGTCTTTATTGCCATTTTTGGGGTACTAAAGAGATACACATGACCACAAAAATAACATTGTATATGCGAGAGTCCATATTATTATAGGGACGGTGCATCTCTGTTCGTCACTGGCACCACAATGCCAACATTATATAATGCGGTTATTTTCTTGTCTTGGTTTGTTTTGGATGTTGCAAGAAAAGATTTCCAACGAATTTGCACAGGAGTGTAGAAAAGATTTTCTTTTTATTTCCACCTGTGATCTGATCGACCTTGCAATTATTTTCAAAACGTCCGGTTTTACTGGGTAACAGTGGTATTGCAGCCCTACTGACATATAACAATGTA